>NW_027143458.1:0-60060 GCF_026170545.1 Melanerpes formicivorus | reverse complement strand
CTTGATTTCGAGAGTGAGCGAAACTAATGAAAACATTGTTGGGGTAAAACCTAAAGGGAAAGACCTAGCACCAAATCCAATTTGCCATCTGATCTAACTTCTGGAGGCAGTCAAAATGATCCTTAGAATTCTTCCCTACCTTATTCCTGTGCTGAGATACAGGCTGCTCCAACCTGCTGTAAAATGCTTGATTTCGAGAGTGAGCGAAACTAATGAAAACATTGTTGGGGTAAAACCTAAAGGGAAAGACCTAGCACCAAATCCAATTTGCCATCTGATCTAACTTCTGGAGGCAGTCAAAATGATCCTTAGAATTCTTCCCTACCTTATTCCTGTGCTGAGATACAGGCTGCTCCAACCTGCTGTAAAATGCTTGATTTCGAGAGTGAGCGAAACTAATGAAAACATTGTTGGGGTAAAACCTAAAGGGAAAGACCTAGCACCAAATCCAATTTGCCATCTGATCTAACTTCTGGAGGCAGTCAAAATGATCCTTAGAATTCTTCCCTACCTTATTCCTGTGCTGAGATACAGGCTGCTCCAACCTGCTGTAAAATGCTTGATTTCGAGAGTGAGCGAAACTAATGAAAACATTGTTGGGGTAAAACCTAAAGGGAAAGACCTAGCACCAAATCCAATTTGCCATCTGATCTAACTTCTGGAGGCAGTCAAAATGATCCTTAGAATTCTTCCCTACCTTATTCCTGTGCTGAGATACAGGCTGCTCCAACCTGCTGTAAAATGCTTGATTTCGAGAGTGAGCGAAACTAATGAAAACATTGTTGGGGTAAAACCTAAAGGGAAAGACCTAGCACCAAATCCAATTTGCCATCTGATCTAACTTCTGGAGGCAGTCAAAATGATCCTTAGAATTCTTCCCTACCTTATTCCTGTGCTGAGATACAGGCTGCTCCAACCTGCTGTAAAATGCTTGATTTCGAGAGTGAGCGAAACTAATGAAAACATTGTTGGGGTAAAACCTAAAGGGAAAGACCTAGCACCAAATCCAATTTGCCATCTGATCTAACTTCTGGAGGCAGTCAAAATGATCCTTAGAATTCTTCCCTACCTTATTCCTGTGCTGAGATACAGGCTGCTCCAACCTGCTGTAAAATGCTTGATTTCGAGAGTGAGCGAAACTAATGAAAACATTGTTGGGGTAAAACCTAAAGGGAAAGACCTAGCACCAAATCCAATTTGCCATCTGATCTAACTTCTGGAGGCAGTCAAAATGATCCTTAGAATTCTTCCCTACCTTATTCCTGTGCTGAGATACAGGCTGCTCCAACCTGCTGTAAAATGCTTGATTTCGAGAGTGAGCGAAACTAATGAAAACATTGTTGGGGTAAAACCTAAAGGGAAAGACCTAGCACCAAATCCAATTTGCCATCTGATCTAACTTCTGGAGGCAGTCAAAATGATCCTTAGAATTCTTCCCTACCTTATTCCTGTGCTGAGATACAGGCTGCTCCAACCTGCTGTAAAATGCTTGATTTCGAGAGTGAGCGAAACTAATGAAAACATTGTTGGGGTAAAACCTAAAGGGAAAGACCTAGCACCAAATCCAATTTGCCATCTGATCTAACTTCTGGAGGCAGTCAAAATGAGCCTTAGAATTCTTCCCTACCTTATTCCTGTGCTGAGATACAGGCTGCTCCAACCTGCTGTAAAATGCTTGATTTCGAGAGTGAGCGAAACTAATGAAAACATTGTTGGGGTAAAACCTAAAGGGAAAGACCTAGCACCAAATCCAATTTGCCATCTGATCTAACTTCTGGAGGCAGTCAAAATGATCCTTAGAATTCTTCCCTACCTTATTCCTGTGCTGAGATACAGGCTGCTCCAACCTGCTGTAAAATGCTTGATTTCGAGAGTGAGCGAAACTAATGAAAACATTGTTGGGGTAAAACCTAAAGGGAAAGACCTAGCACCAAATTCCATTGGCCATCTGATCTAACTTCGGGAGGCAGTCAAAATGATCCTTAGAATTCTTCCCTACCTTATTCCTGTGCTGAGATACAGGCTGCTCCAACCTGCTGTAAAATGCTTGATTTCGAGAGTGAGCGAAACTAATGAAACATTGTTGGGGTAAAACCTAAAGGGAAAGGCCTAGCACCAAATTGCATTGGCCATCTGATCTAACTTCTGGAGGCAGTCAAAATGATCCTTAGAATTCTTCCCTACCTTATTCCTGTGCTGAGATACAGGCTGCTCCAACCTGCTGTAAAATGCTTGATTTCGAGAGTGAGCGAAACTAATGAAAACATTGTTGGGGTAAAACCTAAAGGGAAAGACCTAGCACCAAATCCAATTTGCCATCTGATCTAACTTCTGGAGGCAGTCAAAATGATCCTTAGAATTCTTCCCTACCTTATTCCTGTGCTGAGATACAGGCTGCTCCAACCTGCTGTAAAATGCTTGATTTCGAGAGTGAGCGAAACTAATGAAAACATTGTTGGGGTAAAACCTAAAGGGAAAGACCTAGCACCAAATCCAATTTGCCATCTGATCTAACTTCTGGAGGCAGTCAAAATGATCCTTAGAATTCTTCCCTACCTTATTCCTGTGCTGAGATACAGGCTGCTCCAACCTGCTGTAAAAATGCTTGATTTCGAGAGTGAGCGAAACTAATGAAAACATTGTTGGGGTAAAACCTAAAGGGAAAGACCTAGCACCAAATCCAATTTGCCATCTGATCTAACTTCTGGAGGCAGTCAAAATGATCCTTAGAATTCTTCCCTACCTTATTCCTGTGCTGAGATACAGGCTGCTCCAACCTGCTGTAAAATGCTTGATTTCGAGAGTGAGCGAAACTAATGAAAACATTGTTGGGGTAAAACCTAAAGGGAAAGACCTAGCACCAAATCCAATTTGCCATCTGATCTAACTTCTGGAGGCAGTCAAAATGATCCTTAGAATTCTTCCCTACCTTATTCCTGTGCTGAGATACAGGCTGCTCCAACCTGCTGTAAAATGCTTGATTTCGAGAGTGAGCGAAACTAATGAAAACATTGTTGGGGTAAAACCTAAAGGGAAAGACCTAGCACCAAATCCAATTTGCCATCTGATCTAACTTCTGGAGGCAGTCAAAATGATCCTTAGAATTCTTCCCTACCTTATTCCTGTGCTGAGATACAGGCTGCTCCAACCTGCTGTAAAATGCTTGATTTCGAGAGTGAGCGAAACTAATGAAAACATTGTTGGGGTAAAACCTAAAGGGAAAGACCTAGCACCAAATCCAATTTGCCATCTGATCTAACTTCTGGAGGCAGTCAAAATGATCCTTAGAATTCTTCCCTACCTTATTCCTGTGCTGAGATACAGGCTGCTCCAACCTGCTGTAAAATGCTTGATTTCGAGAGTGAGCGAAACTAATGAAAACATTGTTGGGGTAAAACCTAAAGGGAAAGACCTAGCACCAAATCCAATTTGCCATCTGATCTAACTTCTGGAGGCAGTCCAAATGATCCTTATAATTCTTCCCTACCTTATTCCTGTGCTGAGATACAGGCTGCTCCAACCCTGCTGTAAAATGCTTGATTTCGAGAGTGAGCGAAACTAATGGAAAACATTGTTGGGGTAAAACCTAAAGGGAAAGACCTAGCACCAAATCCAATTTGCCATCTGATCTAACTTCTGGAGGCAGTCAAAATGAGCCTTAGAATTCTTCCCTACCTTATTCCTGTGCTGAGATACAGGCTGCTCCAACCTGCTGTAAAATGCTTGATTTCGAGAGTGAGCGAAACTAATGAAAACATTGTTGGGGTAAAACCTAAAGGGAAAGACCTAGCACCAAATCCAATTTGCCATCTGATCTAACTTCTGGAGGCAGTCAAAATGATCCTTAGAATTCTTCCCTACCTTATTCCTGTGCTGAGATACAGGCTGCTCCAACCTGCTGTAAAATGCTTGATTTCGAGAGTGAGCGAAACTAATGAAAACATTGTTGGGGTAAAACCTAAAGGGAAAGACCTAGCACCAAATCCAATTTGCCATCTGATCTAACTTCTGGAGGCAGTCAAAATGATCCTTAGAATTCTTCCCTACCTTATTCCTGTGCTGAGATACAGGCTGCTCCAACCTGCTGTAAAATGCTTGATTTCGAGAGTGAGCGAAACTAATGAAAACATTGTTGGGGTAAAACCTAAAGGGAAAGACCTAGCACCAAATCCAATTTGCCATCTGATCTAACTTCTGGAGGCAGTCCAAATGATCCTTAGAATTCTTCCCTACCTTATTCCTGTGCTGAGATACAGGCTGCTCCAACCTGCTGTAAAATGCTTGATTTCGAGAGTGAGCGAAACTAATGAAAACATTGTTGGGGTAAAACCTAAAGGGAAAGACCTAGCACCAAATCCAATTTGCCATCTGATCTAACTTCTGGAGGCAGTCAAAATGATCCTTAGAATTCTTCCCTACCTTATTCCTGTGCTGAGATACAGGCTGCTCCAACCTGCTGTAAAATGCTTGATTTCGAGAGTGAGCGAAACTAATGAAAACATTGTTGGGGTAAAACCTAAAGGGAAAGACCTAGCACCAAATCCAATTTGCCATCTGATCTAACTTCTGGAGGCAGTCAAAATGATCCTTAGAATTCTTCCCTACCTTATTCCTGTGCTGAGATACAGGCTGCTCCAACCTGCTGTAAAATGCTTGATTTCGAGAGTGAGCGAAACTAATGAAAACATTGTTGGGGTAAAACCTAAAGGGAAAGACCTAGCACCAAATCCAATTTGCCATCTGATCTAACTTCTGGAGGCAGTCAAAATGAGCCTTAGAATTCTTCCCTACCTTATTCCTGTGCTGAGATACAGGCTGCTCCAACCTGCTGTAAAATGCTTGATTTCGAGAGTGAGCGAAACTAATGAAAACATTGTTGGGGTAAAACCTAAAGGGAAAGACCTAGCACCAAATCCAATTTGCCATCTGATCTAACTTCTGGAGGCAGTCAAAATGATCCTTAGAATTCTTCCCTACCTTATTCCTGTGCTGAGATACAGGCTGCTCCAACCTGCTGTAAAATGCTTGATTTCGAGAGTGAGCGAAACTAATGAAAACATTGTTGGGGTAAAACCTAAAGGGAAAGACCTAGCACCAAATCCAATTTGCCATCTGATCTAACTTCTGGAGGCAGTCAAAATGATCCTTAGAATTCTTCCCTACCTTATTCCTGTGCTGAGATACAGGCTGCTCCAACCTGCTGTAAAATGCTTGATTTCGAGAGTGAGCGAAACTAATGAAAACATTGTTGGGGTAAAACCTAAAGGGAAAGACCTAGCACCAAATCCAATTTGCCATCTGATCTAACTTCTGGAGGCAGTCAAAATGATCCTTAGAATTCTTCCCTACCTTATTCCTGTGCTGAGATACAGGCTGCTCCAACCTGCTGTAAAATGCTTGATTTCGAGAGTGAGCGAAACTAATGAAAACATTGTTGGGGTAAAACCTAAAGGGAAAGACCTAGCACCAAATCCAATTTGCCATCTGATCTAACTTCTGGAGGCAGTCAAAATGATCCTTAGAATTCTTCCCTACCTTATTCCTGTGCTGAGATACAGGCTGCTCCAACCTGCTGTAAAATGCTTGATTTCGAGAGTGAGCGAAACTAATGAAAACATTGTTGGGGTAAAACCTAAAGGGAAAGACCTAGCACCAAATCCAATTTGCCATCTGATCTAACTTCTGGAGGCAGTCAAAATGATCCTTAGAATTCTTCCCTACCTTATTCCTGTGCTGAGATACAGGCTGCTCCAACCTGCTGTAAAATGCTTGATTTCGAGAGTGAGCGAAACTAATGAAAACATTGTTGGGGTAAAACCTAAAGGGAAAGACCTAGCACCAAATCCAATTTGCCATCTGATCTAACTTCTGGAGGCAGTCAAAATGATCCTTAGAATTCTTCCCTACCTTATTCCTGTGCTGAGATACAGGCTGCTCCAACCTGCTGTAAAATGCTTGATTTCGAGAGTGAGCGAAACTAATGAAAACATTGTTGGGGTAAAACCTAAAGGGAAAGACCTAGCAGCAAATCCAATTTGCCATCTGATCTAACTTCTGGAGGCAGTCAAAATGATCCTTAGAATTCTTCCCTACCTTATTCCTGTGCTGAGATACAGGCTGCTCCAACCTGCTGTAAAATGCTTGATTTCGAGAGTGAGCGAAACTAATGAAAACATTGTTGGGGTAAAACCTAAAGGGAAAGACCTAGCACCAAATCCAATTTGCCATCTGATCTAACTTCTGGAGGCAGTCAAAATGATCCTTAGAATTCTTCCCTACCTTATTCCTGTGCTGAGATACAGGCTGCTCCAACCTGCTGTAAAATGCTTGATTTCGAGAGTGAGCGAAACTAATGAAAACATTGTTGGGGTAAAACCTAAAGGGAAAGACCTAGCACCAAATCCAATTTGCCATCTGATCTAACTTCTGGAGGCAGTCAAAATGATCCTTAGAATTCTTCCCTACCTTATTCCTGTGCTGAGATACAGGCTGCTCCAACCTGCTGTAAAAATGCTTGATTTCGAGAGTGAGCGAAACTAATGAAAACATTGTTGGGGTAAAACCTAAAGGGAAAGACCTAGCACCAAATCCAATTTGCCATCTGATCTAACTTCTGGAGGCAGTCAAAATGATCCTTAGAATTCTTCCCTACCTTATTCCTGTGCTGAGATACAGGCTGCTCCAACCTGCTGTAAAATGCTTGATTTCGAGAGTGAGCGAAACTAATGAAAACATTGTTGGGGTAAAACCTAAAGGGAAAGACCTAGCACCAAATCCAATTTGCCATCTGATCTAACTTCTGGAGGCAGTCAAAATGATCCTTAGAATTCTTCCCTACCTTATTCCTGTGCTGAGATACAGGCTGCTCCAACCTGCTGTAAAATGCTTGATTTCGAGAGTGAGCGAAACTAATGAAAACATTGTTGGGGTAAAACCTAAAGGGAAAGACCTAGCACCAAATCCAATTTGCCATCTGATCTAACTTCTGGAGGCAGTCAAAATGATCCTTAGAATTCTTCCCTACCTTATTCCTGTGCTGAGATACAGGCTGCTCCAACCTGCTGTAAAATGCTTGATTTCGAGAGTGAGCGAAACTAATGAAAACATTGTTGGGGTAAAACCTAAAGGGAAAGACCTAGCACCAAATCCAATTTGCCATCTGATCTAACTTCTGGAGGCAGTCAAAATGATCCTTAGAATTCTTCCCTACCTTATTCCTGTGCTGAGATACAGGCTGCTCCAACCTGCTGTAAAATGCTTGATTTCGAGAGTGAGCGAAACTAATGAAAACATTGTTGGGGTAAAACCTAAAGGGAAAGACCTAGCACCAAATCCAATTTGCCATCTGATCTAACTTCTGGAGGCAGTCAAAATGATCCTTAGAATTCTTCCCTACCTTATTCCTGTGCTGAGATACAGGCTGCTCCAACCTGCTGTAAAATGCTTGATTTCGAGAGTGAGCGAAACTAATGAAAACATTGTTGGGGTAAAACCTAAAGGGAAAGACCTAGCACCAAATCCAATTTGCCATCTGATCTAACTTCTGGAGGCAGTCCAAATGATCCTTAGAATTCTTCCCTACCTTATTCCTGTGCTGAGATACAGGCTGCTCCAACCTGCTGTAAAATGCTTGATTTCGAGAGTGAGCGAAACTAATGAAAACATTGTTGGGGGTAAAACCTAAAGCGGAAAGACCTAGCACCAAATTGCATTGGCCATCTGATCTAACTTCTGGAGGCAGTCAAAATGATCCTTAGAATTCTTCCCTACCTTATTCCTGTGCTGAGATACAGGCTGCTCCAACCTGCTGTAAAATGCTTGATTTCGAGAGTGAGCGAAACTAATGAAAACATTGTTGGGGTAAAACCTAAAGGGAAAGACCTAGCACCAAATCCAATTTGCCATCTGATCTAACTTCTGGAGGCAGTCAAAATGATCCTTAGAATTCTTCCCTACCTTATTCCTGTGCTGAGATACAGGCTGCTCCAACCTGCTGTAAAATGCTTGATTTCGAGAGTGAGCGAAACTAATGAAAACATTGTTGGGGTAAAACCTAAAGGGAAAGACCTAGCACCAAATCCAATTTGCCATCTGATCTAACTTCTGGAGGCAGTCAAAATGATCCTTAGAATTCTTCCCTACCTTATTCCTGTGCTGAGATACAGGCTGCTCCAACCTGCTGCAAAATGCTTGATTTCGAGAGTGAGCGAAACTAATGAAAACATTGTTGGGGTAAAACCTAAAGGGAAAGACCTAGCACCAAATTCCATTGGCCATCTGATCTAACTTCGGGAGGCAGTCAAAATGATCCTTAGAATTCTTCCCTACCTTATTACTGTGCTGAGATACAGGCTGCTCCAACCTGCTGTAAAATGCTTGATTTCGAGAGTGAGCGAAACTAATGAAAACATTGTTGGGGTAAAACCTAAAGGGAAAGGCCTAGCACCAAATTGCATTGGCCATCTGATCTAACTTCTGGAGGCAGTCAAAATGATCCTTAGAATTCTTCCCTACCTTATTCCTGTGCTGAGATACAGGCTGCTCCAACCTGCTGTAAAATGCTTGATTTCGAGAGTGAGCGAAACTAATGAAAACATTGTTGGGGTAAAACCTAAAGGGAAAGACCTAGCACCAAATCCAATTTGCCATCTGATCTAACTTCTGGAGGCAGTCCAAATGATCCTTAGAATTCTTCCCTACCTTATTCCTGTGCTGAGATACAGGCTGCTCCAACCTGCTGTAAAATGCTTGATTTCGAGAGTGAGCGAAACTAATGAAAACATTGTTGGGGTAAAACCTAAAGGGAAAGACCTAGCACCAAATTCCATTGGCCATCTGATCTAACTTCTGGAGGCAGTCAAAATGATCCTTAGAATTCTTCCCTACCTTATTACTGTGCTGAGATACAGGCTGCTCCAACCTGCTGTAAAATGCTTGATTTCGAGAGTGAGCGAAACTAATGAAAACATTGTTGGGGTAAAACCTAAAGGGAAAGACCTAGCACCAAATCCAATTTGCCATCTGATCTAACTTCTGGAGGCAGTCAAAATGATCCTTAGAATTCTTCCCTACCTTATTCCTGTGCTGAGATACAGGCTGCTCCAACCTGCTGTAAAATGCTTGATTTCGAGAGTGAGCGAAACTAATGAAAACATTGTTGGGGTAAAACCTAAAGGGAAAGACCTAGCACCAAATTGCATTGGCCATCTGATCTAACTTCTGGAGGCAGTCAAAATGAGTATTTGAATTCTTCCCTACCTTATTCCTGTGCTGAGATACAGGCTGCTCCAACCTGCTGTAAAATGCTTGATTTCGAGAGTGAGCGAAACTAATGAAAACATTGTTGGGGTAAAACCTAAAGGGAAAGACCTAGCACCAAATTGCATTGGCCATCTGATCTAACTTCTGGAGGCAGTCAAATTGAGTATTTGAATTCTTCCCTACCTTATTCCTGTGCTGAGATACAGGCTGCTCCAACCTGCTGTAAAATGCTTGATTTCGAGAGTGAGCGAAACTAATGAAAACATTGTTGGGGTAAAACCTAAAGGGAAAGACCTAGCACCAAATCCAATTTGCCATCTGATCTAACTTCTGGAGGCAGTCAAAATGAGTATTTGAATTCTTCCCTACCTTATTCCTGTGCTGAGATACAGGCTGCTCCAACCTGCTGTAAAATGCTTGATTTCGAGAGTGAGCGAAACTAATGAAAACATTGTTGGGGTAAAACCTAAAGGGAAAGACCTAGCACCAAATTGCATTGGCCATCTGATCTAACTTCTGGAGGCAGTCAAAATGAGTATTTGAATTCTTCCCTACCTTATTCCTGTGCTGAGATACAGGCTGCTCCAACCTGCTGTAAAATGCTTGATTTCGAGAGTGAGCGAAACTAATGAAAACATTGTTGGGGTAAAACCTAAAGGGAAAGGCCTAGCACCAAATTTCATTGGCCATCTGATCTAACTTCTGGAGGCAGTCAAAATGATCCTTAGAATTCTTCCCTACCTTATTCCTGTGCTGAGATACAGGCTGCTCCAACCTGCTGTAAAATGCTTGATTTCGAGAGTGAGCAAAACTAATGAAAACATTGTTGGGGTAAAACCTAAAGGGAAAGACCTAGCACCAAATTCCATTGGCCATCTGATCTAACTTCTGGAGGCAGTCAAAATGATCCTTAGAATTCTTCCCTACCTTATTCCTGTGCTGAGATACAGGCTGCTCCAACCTGCTGTAAAATGCTTGATTTCGAGAGTGAGCGAAACTAATGAAAACATTGTTGGGGTAAAACCTAAAGGGAAAGACCTAGCACCAAATTGCATTGGCCATCTGATCTAACTTCTGGAGGCAGTCAAAATGATCATTTGAATTCTTCCCTACCTTATTCCTGTGCTGAGATACAGGCTGCTCCAACCTGCTGTAAAATGCTTAATTTCGAGAGTGAGCGAAACTAATGAAAACATTGCTGGGGTAAAACCTAAAGGGAAAGGCCTAGCACCAAATTGCATTGGGCATCTGATCTAACTTCTGGAGGCAGTCAAAATGAGTATTTGAATTCTTCCCTACCTTATTACTGTGCTGAGATACAGGCTGCTCCAACCTGCTGTAAAATGCTTGATTTCGAGAGTGAGCGAAACTAATGAAAACATTGTTGGGGTAAAACCTAAAGGGAAAGGCCTAGCACCAAATTGCATTGGCCATCTGATCTAACTTCTGGAGGCAGTCAAAATGATCCTTAGAATTCTTCCCTACCTTATTCCTGTGCTGAGATACAGGCTGCTCCAACCTGCTGTAAAATGCTTGATTTCGAGAGTGAGCGAAACTAATGAAAACATTGTTGGGGTAAAACCTAAAGGGAAAGACCTAGCACCAAATCCAATTTGCCATCTGATCTAACTTCTGGAGGCAGTCAAAATGATCCTTAGAATTCTTCCCTACCTTATTCCTGTGCTGAGATACAGGCTGCTCCAACCTGCTGTAAAATGCTTGATTTCGAGAGTGAGCGAAACTAATGAAAACATTGTTGGGGTAAAACCTAAAGGGAAAGACCTAGCACCAAATCCAATTTGCCATCTGATCTAACTTCTGGAGGCAGTCAAAATGATCCTTAGAATTCTTCCCTACCTTATTCCTGTGCTGAGATACAGGCTGCTCCAACCTGCTGTAAAATGCTTGATTTCGAGAGTGAGCGAAACTAATGAAAACATTGTTGGGGTAAAACCTAAAGGGAAAGACCTAGCACCAAATCCAATTTGCCATCTGATCTAACTTCTGGAGGCAGTCAAAATGATCCTTAGAATTCTTCCCTACCTTATTCCTGTGCTGAGATACAGGCTGCTCCAACCTGCTGCAAAATGCTTGATTTCGAGAGTGAGCGAAACTAATGAAAACATTGTTGGGGTAAAACCTAAAGGGAAAGACCTAGCACCAAATTCCATTGGCCATCTGATCTAACTTCCGGAGGCAGTCAAAATGATCCTTAGAATTCTTCCCTACCTTATTACTGTGCTGAGATACAGGCTGCTCCAACCTGCTGTAAAATGCTTGATTTCGAGAGTGAGCGAAACTAATGAAAACATTGTTGGGGTAAAACCTAAAGGGAAAGGCCTAGCACCAAATTGCATTGGCCATCTGATCTAACTTCTGGAGGCAGTCAAAATGATCCTTAGAATTCTTCCCTACCTTATTCCTGTGCTGAGATACAGGCTGCTCCAACCTGCTGTAAAATGCTTGATTTCGAGAGTGAGCGAAACTAATGAAAACATTGTTGGGGTAAAACCTAAAGGGAAAGACCTAGCACCAAATCCAATTTGCCATCTGATCTAACTTCTGGAGGCAGTCAAAATGATCCTTACAATTCTTCCCTACCTTATTCCTGTGCTGAGATACAGGCTGCTCCAACCTGCTGTAAAATGCTTGATTTCGAGAGTGAGCGAAACTAATGAAAACATTGTTGGGGTAAAACCTAAAGGGAAAGACCTAGCACCAAATTCCATTGGCCATCTGATCTAACTTCTGGAGGCAGTCAAAATGATCCTTAGAATTCTTCCCTACCTTATTACTGTGCTGAGATACAGGCTGCTCCAACCTGCTGTAAAATGCTTGATTTCGAGAGTGAGCGAAACTAATGAAAACATTGTTGGGGTAAAACCTAAAGGGAAAGACCTAGCACCAAATCCAATTTGCCATCTGATCTAACTTCTGGAGGCAGTCAAAATGATCCTTAGAATTCTTCCCTACCTTATTCCTGTGCTGAGATACAGGCTGCTCCAACCTGCTATAAAATGCTTGATTTCGAGAGTGAGCGAAACTAATGAAAACATTGTTGGGGTAAAACCTAAAGGGAAAGGCCTAGCACCAAATTGCATTGGCCATCTGATCTAACTTCTGGAGGCAGTCAAAATGATCCTTACAATTCTTCCCTACCTTATTCCTGTGCTGAGATACAGGCTGCTCCATCCTGCTGTAAAATGCTTGATTTCGAGAGTGAGCAAAACTAATGAAAACATTGTTGGGGTAAAACCTAAAGGGAAAGACCTAGCACCAAATTCCATTGGCCATCTGATCTAACTTCTGGAGGCAGTCAAAATGATCCTTAGAATTCTTCCCTACCTTATTCCTGTGCTGAGATACAGGCTGCTCCAACCTGCTGTAAAATGCTTGATTTCGAGAGTGAGCGAAACTAATGAAAACATTGTTGGGGTAAAACCTAAAGGGAAAGACCTAGCACGAAATTGCATTGGCCATCTGATCTAACTTCTGGAGGCAGTCAAAATGAGTATTTGAATTCTTCCCTACCTTATTCCTGTGCTGAGATACAGGCTGCTCCAACCTGCTGTAAAATGCTTGATTTCGAGAGTGAGCGAAACTAATGAAAACATTGTTGGGGTAAAACCTAAAGGGAAAGGCCTAGCACCAAATTGCATTGGCCATCTGATCTAACTTCTGGAGGCAGTCAAAATGAGTATTTGAATTCTTCCCTACCTTATTACTGTGCTGAGATACAGGCTGCTCCAACCTGCTGTAAAATGCTTGATTTCGAGAGTGAGCGAAACTAATGAAAACATTGTTGGGGTAAAACCTAAAGGGAAAGGCCTAGCACCAAATTGCATTGGCCATCTGAGCTAACTTCTGGAGGCAGTCAAAATGATCCTTAGAATTCTTCCCTACCTTATTCCTGTGCTGAGATACAGGCTGCTCCAACCTGCTGTAAAATGCTTGATTTCGAGAGTGAGCGAAACTAATGAAAACATTGTTGGGGTAAAACCTAAAGGGAAAGGCCTAGCACCAAATTGCATTGGCCATCTGATCTAACTTCTGGAGGCAGTCAAAATGATCCTTAGAATTCTTCCCTACCTTATTCCTGTGCTGAGATACAGGCTGCTCCAACCTGCTGTAAAATGCTTGATTTCGAGAGTGAGCGAAACTAATGAAAACATTGTTGGGGTAAAACCTAAAGGGAAAGACCTAGCACCAAATCCAATTTGCCATCTGATCTAACTTCTGGAGGCAGTCAAAATGATCCTTAGAATTCTTCCCTACCTTATTCCTGTGCTGAGATACAGGCTGCTCCAACCTGCTGTAAAATGCTTGATTTCGAGAGTGAGCGAAACTAATGAAAACATTGTTGGGGTAAAACCTAAAGGGAAAGACCTAGCACCAAATTCCATTGGCCATCTGATCTAACTTCTGGAGGCAGTCAAAATGAGTATTTGAATTCTTCCCTACCTTATTCCTGTGCTGAGATACAGGCTGCTCCAACCTGCTGTAAAATGCTTGATTTCGAGAGTGAGCGAAACTAATGAAAACATTGTTGGGGTAAAACCTAAAGGGAAAGACCTAGCACCAAATTGCATTGGCCATCTGATCTAACTTCTGGAGGCAGTCAAAATGAGTATTTGAATTCTTCCCTACCTTATTCCTGTGCTGAGATACAGGCTGCTCCAACCTGCTGTAAAATGCTTGATTTCGAGAGTGAGCGAAACTAATGAAAACATTGTTGGGGTAAAACCTAAAGGGAAAGACCTAGCACCAAATCCAATTTGCCATCTGATCTAACTTCTGGAGGCAGTCAAAATGAGTATTTGAATTCTTCCCTACCTTATTCCTGTGCTGAGATACAGGCTGCTCCAACCTGCTGTAAAATGCTTGATTTCGAGAGTGAGCGAAACTAATGAAAACATTGTTGGGGTAAAACCTAAAGGGAAAGACCTAGCACCAAATTGCATTGGCCATCTGATCTAACTTCTGGAGGCAGTCAAAATGATCCTTAGAATTCTTCCCTACCTTATTCCTGTGCTGAGATACAGGCTGCTCCAACCTGCTGTAAAATGCTTGATTTCGAGAGTGAGCGAAACTAATGAAAACATTGTTGGGGTAAAACCTAAAGGGAAAGGCCTAGCACCAAATTTCATTGGCCATCTGATCTAACTTCTGGAGGCAGTCAAAATGATCCTTAGAATTCTTCCCTACCTTATTCCTGTGCTGAGATACAGGCTGCTCCAACCTGCTGTAAAATGCTTGATTTCGAGAGTGAGCAAAACTAATGAAAACATTGTTGGGGTAAAACCTAAAGGGAAAGACCTAGCACCAAATTCCATTGGCCATCTGATCTAACTTCTGGAGGCAGTCAAAATGATCCTTAGAATTCTTCCCTACCTTATTCCTGTGCTGAGATACAGGCTGCTCCAACCTGCTGTAAAATGCTTGATTTCGAGAGTGAGCGAAACTAATGAAAACATTGTTGGGGTAAAACCTAAAGGGAAAGACCTAGCACCAAATTGCATTGGCCATCTGATCTAACTTCTGGAGGCAGTCAAAATGATCATTTGAATTCTTCCCTACCTTATTCCTGTGCTGAGATACAGGCTGCTCCAACCTGCTGTAAAATGCTTAATTTCGAGAGTGAGCGAAACTAATGAAAACATTGCTGGGGTAAAACCTAAAGGGAAAGGCCTAGCACCAAATTGCATTGGGCATCTGATCTAACTTCTGGAGGCAGTCAAAATGAGTATTTGAATTCTTCCCTACCTTATTCCTGTGCTGAGATACAGGCTGCTCCAACCTGCTGTAAAATGCTTGATTTCGAGAGTGAGCGAAACTAATGAAAACATTGTTGGGGTAAAACCTAAAGGGAAAGGCCTAGCACCAAATTGCATTGGCCATCTGATCTAACTTCTGGAGGCAGTCAAAATGATCCTTAGAATTCTTCCCTACCTTATTCCTGTGCTGAGATACAGGCTGCTCCAACCTGCTGTAAAATGCTTGATTTCGAGAGTGAGCGAAACTAATGAAAACATTGTTGGGGTAAAACCTAAAGGGAAAGGCCTAGCACCAAATTGCATTGGCCATCTGATCTAACTTCTGGAGGCAGTCAAAATGATCCTTAGAATTCTTCCCTACCTTATTCCTGTGCTGAGATACAGGCTGCTCCAACCTGCTGTAAAATGCTTGATTTCGAGAGTGAGCGAAACTAATGAAAACATTGTTGGGGTAAAACCTAAAGGCAAAGGCCTAGCACCAAATTCCATTGGCCATCTGATCTAACTTCTGGAGGCAGTCAAAATGATCCTTAGAATTCTTCCCTACCTTATTCCTGTGCTGAGATACAGGCTGCTCCAACCTGCTGTAAAATGCTTGATTTCGAGAGTGAGCGAAACTAATGAAAACATTGTTGGGGTAAAACCTAAAGGGAAAGACCTAGCACCAAATTGCATTGGCCATCTGATCTAACTTCTGGAGGCAGTCAAAATGAGTATTTGAATTCTTCCCTACCTTATTCCTGTGCTGAGATACAGGCTGCTCCAACCTGCTGTAAAATGCTTGATTTCGAGAGTGAGCGAAACTAATGAAAACATTGTTGGGGTAAAACCTAAAGGGAAAGGCCTAGCACCAAATTGCATTGGCCATCTGATCTAACTTCTGGAGGCAGTCAAAATGATCCTTAGAATTCTTCCCTACCTTATTCCTGTGCTGAGATACAGGCTGCTCCAACCTGCTGTAAAATGCTTGATTTCGAGAGTGAGCAAAACTAATGAAAACATTGTTGGGGTAAAACCTAAAGGGAAAGACCTAGCACCAAATTCCATTGGCCATCTGATCTAACTTCTGGAGGCAGTCAAAATGATCCTTAGAATTCTTCCCTACCTTATTCCTGTGCTGAGATACAGGCTGCTCCAACCTGCTGTAAAATGCTTGATTTCGAGAGTGAGCGAAACTAATGAAAACATTGTTGGGGTAAAACCTAAAGGGAAAGACCTAGCACCAAATTGCATTGGCCATCTGATCTAACTTCTGGAGGCAGTCAAAATGAGTATTTGAATTCTTCCCTACCTTATTCCTGTGCTGAGATACAGGCTGCTCCAACCTGCTGTAAAATGCTTGATTTCGAGAGTGAGCGAAACTAATGAAAACATTGTTGGGGTAAAACCTAAAGGGAAAGACCTAGCACCAAATCCAATTTGCCATCTGATCTAACTTCTGGAGGCAGTCAAAATGATCCTTAGAATTCTTCCCTACCTTATTCCTGTGCTGAGATACAGGCTGCTCCAACCTGCTGTAAAATGCTTGATTTCGAGAGTGAGCGAAACTAATGAAAACATTGTTGGGGTAAAACCTAAAGGGAAAGACCTAGCACCAAATTGCATTGGCCATCTGATCTAACTTCTGGAGGCAGTCAAAATGATCATTTGAATTCTTCCCTACCTTATTCCTGTGCTGAGATACAGGCTGCTCCAACCTGCTGTAAAATGCTTGATTTCGAGAGTGAGCGAAACTAATGAAAACATTGCTGGGGTAAAACCTAAAGGGAAAGGCCTAGCACCAAATTGCATTGGGCATCTGATCTAACTTCTGGAGGCAGTCAAAATGAGTATTTGAATTCTTCCCTACCTTATTACTGTGCTGAGATACAGGCTGCTCCAACCTGCTGTAAAATGCTTGATTTCGAGAGTGAGCGAAACTAATGAAAACATTGTTGGGGTAAAACCTAAAGGGAAAGACCTAGCACCAAATCCAATTTGCCATCTGATCTAACTTCTGGAGGCAGTCAAAATGAGCCTTAGAATTCTTCCCTACCTTATTCCTGTGCTGAGATACAGGCTGCTCCAACCTGCTGTAAAATGCTTGATTTCGAGAGTGAGCGAAACTAATGAAAACATTGTTGGGGTAAAACCTAAAGGGAAAGGCCTAGCACCAAATTGCATTGGCCATCTGATCTAACTTCTGGAGGCAGTCAAAATGAGTATTTGAATTCTTCCCTACCTTATTACTGTGCTGAGATACAGGCTGCTCCAACCTGCTGTAAAATGCTTGATTTCGAGAGTGAGCGAAACTAATGAAAACATTGTTGGGGTAAAACCTAAAGGGAAAGGCCTAGCACCAAATTGCATTGGCCATCTGATCTAACTTCTGGAGGCAGTCAAAATGATCCTTAGAATTCTTCCCTACCTTATTCCTGTGCTGAGATACAGGCTGCTCCAACCTGCTGTAAAATGCTTGATTTCGAGAGTGAGCGAAACTAATGAAAACATTGTTGGGGTAAAACCTAAAGGCAAAGGCCTAGCACCAAATTCCATTGGCCATCTGATCTAACTTCTGGAGGCAGTTCCATTTTGGCTCAGTAGCTGATCGGGACCGCTCGTCCGGAACCGTTCCGCTTAAGCTGTGAGTTTCTCGGGGTTTTTCTTTTGCTTTTGCTTTCCTTTCGGGGCTTCGCGGGTCGGGAGGACTGCTAGTAGGGGGAGGAGCCGGCAGGATCGTGCTCACGAGAGCCTGCACGGGTCACGGGAGCCTGACGTCAGCCGCGGCAGTTTTTAAAAGCCGCCCGGGCTGTGCGCGCGGCGCCATTTTGGCTCAGTAGCTAGGCTAGCAGCCGGGTGACAAAAAAAAAAAAAAAAAAAAAAAAAATCCCAAACAGAAAACCCGAACCTTAAACATTGCATCATGGTCGTCACTCGGACGAAGGGTAAAAAAGCAGCGTCTGCCCAGACAGAGCTGTTTCACCAACATGCTGGAGTCCAGGCTGTCAGCTGCAGAGAGTGCTTCAGCCTGGCACTTGGAATAGAGGGGGAGGGAGAGGACACCTGTGTCCGGTGTGAGCAGGTGAATTTTCTCCTCAGCATGGTGGCAGAGCTGAAGGATGAAGTGGCCGAGCTGAAGGAGGAGGTAGCTAGGCTAAGGACCATAAGGGAAAGTGAAAGGGAGTTAGACTTGCAGGAGAAGGCTCTGCAGATCTCCCCTGCTGAGGGAAGGGTTTCTGGAGGCAGAGAGGGATGGATACGGGTCCCTGCCAGGGGTGGCAAGAGAAATCCACCCCGACCCTCTCCTCCTCCTCCTCTGCCCTTGCATAATAAGTATGAGGCCCTGCAGGCTGAGGGCAGTAAGGATGAGAGGGCTGAGGCTGAAGAGCAGCCATCCAGAGGGGAGCCTAAGGCCAAGCGGACCCCACCAGCTGTAACGGCCGGCTCTGGGGGGAAGCCTAAGCCCAAGCGGTCCCCACCGGCTATAACGACTAGCTCCACAAAGAAAGGGAGAAGGGTTATAGTTGTTGGGGACTCTCTCCTGGGGGGTACTGAGGGACCCATATGTCGTCCCGACCCATCCCACAGGGAGGTCTGCTCCCTACCAGGGGCAGGGGTTAGGGACATTGCGAAGAGATTCCCTGAATTAATCCAGCCCACTGACTATTACCCTCTGATGGTAATACAGGCTGGGAGTGATGAGATTGACAGGAAGGGCACTAGGACAATTAAGAAGGAATTCAGGGCCCTTGGACAATTGATTGATGGGGCAGGAGCTCAAGTGGTGTTCTGCTCAATTCCTTCAGTGTCAGGGGTGTACACTGAGAGGAATGGGAGAACCCACACCATCAACAATTGGCTCAGGGGATGGTGCCAGCGGCAGAACTTTGGGTTCTATGACCACGGGGCAACTTTCACTGCACCTGACCTGCTGGGTCCTGATGGGGTGCATCTATCTAGAAGGGGTAAAAGAGTCCTGGCACTGGAGTTGGCAGGGCTCATTAGGAGGGCTTTAAACTAGGTCTGAAGGGGGTGGGTGAGGCAATCAGTCCCTCTGCAGAGGTAAGAGTAGGGCGCAAGGTAGGGTCAGTTGAGAAGTCAGGAACCCAGCTGCGATGCATGTACACCAATGCACGCAGCCTGGGCAACAAGCAAGAGGAGTTGGAGGTCCTAATCCATCAGGGCGACTATGATGTAGTCGCCATCTCAGAAACTTGGTGGGACAGCACCCACGATTGGAGTGCTACAATGGGGGGTTACAGGCTCTTTAGGAGGGACAGGCGAGGGAGAAGAGGAGGAGGGGTGGCTCTGTATATTAGAGAGTCAATCTCTGCCACACAACTTGTGGTGGAAGATGAGGTAGTTGAGAGCCTGTGGGTCAAAATCAGAGAACAACCTAACAAGTCTGACATCCTGATTGGAATCTGTTACAGACCACCCAACCAGGATGAGGCGGCTGATGAGTTGTTCTACAAGCAACTGGAGGCTGTCTCAAGATCATCTGATCTTGTCCTTGTTGGTGACTTCAACCTCCCAGATATCTGCTGGGAACTTAATTCAGCAGGGAGGAGGCAGTCCAGAAGATTCCTGGAGCGAATGGAGGACTGCTTCCTGACACAGCTGTTAAGCGAGCCTACCAGGGGACAGGCTCTGCTTGACCTGCTGTTCTGCAATAGGGAAGGGCTGGTGGGAGATGTGATCGTGGGAGGCTGCCTAGGGTGCAGTGACCACGAGATAGTGAAGTTTTCATTATGCAGGGAGATTGGGAGGAGCACCAACAGAACCTCCACCTTGGACTTCCGAAGGGCGAACTTCAGCCTATTTAAAAAACTTGTCTGCAAAGTCCCCTGGGTACCAGCCCTCATGAACCAAGGGGTTCAGGAGGGTTGGACCTACTTCAAACAGGAGCTCTTGAAGGCACAGGAATTGGCGGTTCCCATGTGCCGGAAGGCAAGCCGGCGGGGAAGGCGACCAGCCTGGATGAGCAAGCAGCTCCTGGAGGATTTAAGGGGGAAGAGGAGGCTGTATCACCTTTGGAAGGAGGGGAAGGCTTCTCGAGGTATGTTCAAGGAAGCTGTTAGATTATGTAGGAATAAAATTAGGGAGGCTAAGGCCCAGCTGGAACTGAAGCTGGCCACCTCAGTCAAAGATAATAAAAAACATTTTTATAAATATATTAACAATAAGAAGAAGGGCAGGAAGAACCTGAACTCCCTAGTGGACCTGGAGGGGAACACAGTTACTGAGGATGAGGATAAAGCTGAGGTCCTGAACACCTTCTTTACCTCAATGTTTAACAGCAAGGCAGGAGTTCAGGACGAGTGGTCTCCGGAGCTGGGCGTTGGGGTCGGGGAGCAGAGTAATACCCTGGAAATCCATGAGGAGTTAGTTCGGGACCTGCTGAGCCACTTGGATATCCACAAGTCCATGGGACCAGATGGGATCCATCCTAGGGTGCTGAGAGAGCTGGCGGATGTGCTAGCTAGGCCACTCTCCATCATTTTCCTCCAGTCCTGGCTCACTGGTGAGGTCCCAGATGACTGGAAACTGGCCAACGTGGTCCCCATCCACAAGAAGGGTCGGATGGAGGAACCTGGAAACTACAGGCCAGTCAGCCTGACCTCAGTGCCAGGGAAAGTGATGGAGCAGATTATCCTGGCAGCAATAACTGCGCACCTGAAGGATGGCCAAGGGCTCAGGTCCAGCCAACATGGATTCAGGAAGGGCAGATCCTGCCTCTCCAACCTGATCTCTTTCTATGATCAGGTGACCCGCCTGGTGGATGTGGGGAGGCCTGTGGATGTGGTCTACCTAGACTTCAGCAAGGCCTTTGACACCGTCCCCCACAGCAAACTGCTGACTAAGCTGTCAGCCTGTGGATTGGACCACTACACTCTGTGCTGGGTTAGGAACTGGCTGGAGGGCCGGGCCCAGAGAGTGGTCGTGAACGGTGCCGCATCCAGCTGGAGGCCAGTCACCAGTGGTGTCCCCCAGGGATCAGTGCTGGGCCCTGTCCTCTTCAACATATTCGTTGATGATCTGGATGAAGGGGTAGAGTCAGTCATCAGCAAGTTTGCAGATGACACAAAGTTAGGGGCAGATGTTAGTCAATTAGAGGGTAGAAAGGCTCTGCAGAGGGACCTCGACTGACTGGAAAGATGGGCAGAGTCCAATGGGATGGCTTTCAACAAGTCCAAGTGCCGAGTGCTGCACTTTGGCTATGGCAATCCCATGCAGAGGTATAGGCTGGGGTCGGAGTGGCTGGAGAGCTCCCAGACAGAGAGGGACCTGGGTGTGCTGATCGACAGCCACCTGAATATGAGCCAGCAGTGTGCTCAGGTGGCCAGGAGGGCCAATAGCATTCTGGCCTGCATTAGGAATAGTGTGGCCAGCAGGAGCAGGGAGGTCATAGTGCCCCTGTATTCTGCTCTGGTTAGGCCGCACCTTGAGTACTGTGTCCAGTTCTGGGCTCCTCAGTTTAAGAAGGACATTGAGACACTTGAGCGTGTCCAGAGAAGGGCAACAAGGCTGGTGAGAGGCCTTGAACACAAGCCCTATGAGGAGAGGCTGAGGGAGCTGGGATTGTTTAGCCTGGAGAAGAGGAGGCTCAGGGGTGACCTTATTGCCCTCTACAACTACCTGAAGGGTGGTTGTAGCCAGGAGGGAGTTGGCCTCTTCTCCCAGGCAACCAGCACCAGAACAAGGGGACACAGTCTCAAGCTGCGCCAGGGGAGGTTCAGACTCGAGGTGAGGAGGAAGTTCTTCACCGAGCGAGTCATTCGGCATTGGAATGGGTTGCCCAGGGAGGCGGTTGAGTCATCGACCCTGGAAGCGTTCAAGGGGAGATTGGACGTGGCACTTGGTGCCATGGTCTAGTCATGGGGTCTGCGGTGTCAGGTTGGACTCGATGATCCTCGAGGTCCTTTCCAACCTAAGTGATACTGTGATACTGTGATACTGTAAAATGCTTGATTTCGAGAGTGAGCGAAACTAATGAAAACATTGTTGGGGTAAAACCTAAAGGGAAAGGCCTAGCACCAAATTTCATTGGCCATCTGATCTAACTTCTGGAGGCAGTCAAAATGATCCTTAGAATTCTTCCCTACCTTATTCCTGTGCTGAGATACAGGCTGCTCCAACCTGCTGTAAAATGCTTGATTTCGAGAGTGAGCAAAACTAATGAAAACATTGTTGGGGTAAAACCTAAAGGGAAAGACCTAGCACCAAATTCCATTGGCCATCTGATCTAACTTCTGGAGGCAGTCAAAATGATCCTTAGAATTCTTCCCTACCTTATTCCTGTGCTGAGATACAGGCTGCTCCAACCTGCTGTAAAATGCTTGATTTCGAGAGTGAGCGAAACTAATGAAAACATTGTTGGGGTAAAACCTAAAGGGAAAGACCTAGCACCAAATTGCATTGGCCATCTGATCTAACTTCTGGAGGCAGTCAAAATGATCATTTGAATTCTTCCCTACCTTATTCCTGTGCTGAGATACAGGCTGCTCCAACCTGCTGTAAAATGCTTGATTTCGAGAGTGAGCGAAACTAATGAAAACATTGCTGGGGTAAAACCTAAAGGGAAAGGCCTAGCACCAAATTGCATTGGGCATCTGATCTAACTTCTGGAGGCAGTCAAAATGAGTATTTGAATTCTTCCCTACCTTATTACTGTGCTGAGATACAGGCTGCTCCAACCTGCTGTAAAATGCTTGATTTCGAGAGTGAGCGAAACTAATGAAAACATTGTTGGGGTAAAACCTAAAGGGAAAGGCCTAGCACCAAATTGCATTGGCCATCTGATCTAACTTCTGGAGGCAGTCCAAATGATCCTTAGAATTCTTCCCTACCTTATTCCTGTGCTGAGATACAGGCTGCTCCAACCTGCTGTAAAATGCTTGATTTCGAGAGTGAGCGAAACTAATGAAAACATTGTTGGGGTAAAACCTAAAGGGAAAGGCCTAGCACCAAATTGCATTGGCCATCTGATCTAACTTCTGGAGGCAGTCAAAATGATCCTTAGAATTCTTCCCTACCTTATTCCTGTGCTGAGATACAGGCTGCTCCAACCTGCTGTAAAATGCTTGATTTCGAGAGTGAGCGAAACTAATGAAAACATTGTTGGGGTAAAACCTAAAGGGAAAGACCTAGCACCAAATTGCATTGGCCATCTGATCTAACTTCTGGAGGCAGTCAAAATGAGTATTTGAATTCTTCCCTACCTTATTCCTGTGCTGAGATACAGGCTGCTCCAACCTGCTGTAAAATGCTTGATTTCGAGAGTGAGCGAAACTAATGAAAACATTGTTGGGGTAAAACCTAAAGGGAAAGGCCTAGCACCAAATTGCATTGGCCATCTGATCTAACTTCTGGAGGCAGTCAAAATGATCCTTAGAATTCTTCCCTACCTTATTCCTGTGCTGAGATACAGGCTGCTCCAACCTGCTGTAAAATGCTTGATTTCGAGAGTGAGCAAAACTAATGAAAACATTGTTGGGGTAAAACCTAAAGGGAAAGACCTAGCACCAAATTCCATTGGCCATCTGATCTAACTTCTGGAGGCAGTCAAAATGATCCTTAGAATTCTTCCCTACCTTATTCCTGTGCTGAGATACAGGCTGCTCCAACCTGCTGTAAAATGCTTGATTTCGAGAGTGAGCGAAACTAATGAAAACATTGTTGGGGTAAAACCTAAAGGGAAAGACCTAGCACCAAATCCAATTTGCCATCTGATCTAACTTCTGGAGGCAGTCAAAATGATCCTTAGAATTCTTCCCTACCTTATTCCTGTGCTGAGATACAGGCTGCTCCAACCTGCTGTAAAATGCTTGATTTCGAGAGTGAGCGAAACTAATGAAAACATTGTTGGGGTAAAACCTAAAGGGAAAGACCTAGCACCAAATTCCATTGGCCATCTGATCTAACTTCGGGAGGCAGTCAAAATGATCCTTAGAATTCTTCCCTACCTTATTACTGTGCTGAGATACAGGCTGCTCCAACCTGCTGTAAAATGCTTGATTTCGAGAGTGAGCGAAACTAATGAAAACATTGTTGGGGTAAAACCTAAAGGGAAAGGCCTAGCACCAAATTGCATTGGCCATCTGATCTAACTTCTGGAGGCAGTCAAAATGATCCTTATAATTCTTCCCTACCTTATTCCTGTGCTGAGATACAGGCTGCTCCAACCTGCTGTAAAATGCTTGATTTCGAGAGTGAGCGAAACTAATGAAAACATTGTTGGGGTAAAACCTAAAGGGAAAGACCTAGCACCAAATCCAATTTGCCATCTGATCTAACTTCTGGAGGCAGTCAAAATGATCCTTAGAATTCTTCCCTACCTTATTCCTGTGCTGAGATACAGGCTGCTCCAACCTGCTGTAAAATGCTTGATTTCGAGAGTGAGCAAAACTAATGAAAACATTGTTGGGGTAAAACCTAAAGGGAAAGACCTAGCACCAAATTCCATTGGCCATCTGATCTAACTTCTGGAGGCAGTCAAAATGATCCTTAGAATTCTTCCCTACCTTATTACTGTGCTGAGATACAGGCTGCTCCAACCTGCTGTAAAATGCTTGATTTCGAGAGTGAGCGAAACTAATGAAAACATTGTTGGGGTAAAACCTAAAGGGAAAGACCTAGCACCAAATCCAATTTGCCATCTGATCTAACTTCTGGAGGCAGTCAAAATGATCCTTAGAATTCTTCCCTACCTTATTCCTGTGCTGAGATACAGGCTGCTCCAACCTGCTATAAAATGCTTGATTTCGAGAGTGAGCGAAACTAATGAAAACATTGTTGGGGTAAAACCTAAAGGGAAAGGCCTAGCACCAAATTGCATTGGCCATCTGATCTAACTTCTGGAGGC
Source organism: Melanerpes formicivorus (assembly GCF_026170545.1). Classification (NCBI taxonomy): domain Eukaryota; kingdom Metazoa; phylum Chordata; class Aves; order Piciformes; family Picidae; genus Melanerpes; species Melanerpes formicivorus. The sequence continues at coordinate 35,181 of NW_027143458.1, read as the reverse complement.
AGTCAAAATGAGTATTTGAATTCTTCCCTACCTTATTCCTGTGCTGAGATACAGGCTGCTCCATCCTGCTGTAAAATGCTTGATTTCGAGAGTGAGCAAAACTAATGAAAACATTGTTGGGGTAAAACCTAAAGGGAAAGACCTAGCACCAAATTCCATTGGCCATCTGATCTAACTTCTGGAGGCAGTCAAAATGATCCTTAGAATTCTTCCCTACCTTATTCCTGTGCTGAGATACAGGCTGCTCCAACCTGCTGTAAAATGCTTGATTTCGAGAGTGAGCGAAACTAATGAAAACATTGTTGGGGTAAAACCTAAAGGGAAAGACCTAGCACCAAATCCAATTTGCCATCTGATCTAACTTCTGGAGGCAGTCAAAATGATCCTTAGAATTCTTCCCTACCTTATTCCTGTGCTGAGATACAGGCTGCTCCAACCTGCTGCAAAATGCTTGATTTCGAGAGTGAGCGAAACTAATGAAAACATTGTTGGGGTAAAACCTAAAGGGAAAGACCTAGCACCAAATTCCATTGGCCATCTGATCTAACTTCTGGAGGCAGTCAAAATGATCCTTAGAATTCTTCCCTACCTTATTACTGTGCTGAGATACAGGCTGCTCCAACCTGCTGTAAAATGCTTGATTTCGAGAGTGAGCGAAACTAATGAAAACATTGTTGGGGTAAAACCTAAAGGGAAAGGCCTAGCACCAAATTGCATTGGCCATCTGAGCTAACTTCTGGAGGCAGTCAAAATGATCCTTAGAATTCTTCCCTACCTTATTCCTGTGCTGAGATACAGGCTGCTCCAACCTGCTGTAAAATGCTTGATTTCGAGAGTGAGCGAAACTAATGAAAACATTGTTGGGGTAAAACCTAAAGGGAAAGGCCTAGCACCAAATTGCATTGGCCATCTGATCTAACTTCTGGAGGCAGTCAAAATGATCCTTAGAATTCTTCCCTACCTTATTCCTGTGCTGAGATACAGGCTGCTCCAACCTGCTGTAAAATGCTTGATTTCGAGAGTGAGCGAAACTAATGAAAACATTGTTGGGGTAAAACCTAAAGGGAAAGACCTAGCACCAAATCCAATTTGCCATCTGATCTAACTTCTGGAGGCAGTCAAAATGATCCTTAGAATTCTTCCCTACCTTATTCCTGTGCTGAGATACAGGCTGCTCCAACCTGCTGTAAAATGCTTGATTTCGAGAGTGAGCGAAACTAATGAAAACATTGTTGGGGTAAAACCTAAAGGGAAAGACCTAGCACCAAATTGCATTGGCCATCTGATCTAACTTCTGGAGGCAGTCAAAATGAGTATTTGAATTCTTCCCTACCTTATTCCTGTGCTGAGATACAGGCTGCTCCAACCTGCTGTAAAATGCTTGATTTCGAGAGTGAGCGAAACTAATGAAAACATTGTTGGGGTAAAACCTAAAGGGAAAGACCTAGCACCAAATTGCATTGGCCATCTGATCTAACTTCTGGAGGCAGTCAAAATGAGTATTTGAATTCTTCCCTACCTTATTCCTGTGCTGAGATACAGGCTGCTCCAACCTGCTGTAAAATGCTTGATTTCGAGAGTGAGCGAAACTAATGAAAACATTGTTGGGGTAAAACCTAAAGGGAAAGACCTAGCACCAAATCCAATTTGCCATCTGATCTAACTTCTGGAGGCAGTCAAAATGAGTATTTGAATTCTTCCCTACCTTATTCCTGTGCTGAGATACAGGCTGCTCCAACCTGCTGTAAAATGCTTGATTTCGAGAGTGAGCGAAACTAATGAAAACATTGTTGGGGTAAAACCTAAAGGGAAAGACCTAGCACCAAATTGCATTGGCCATCTGATCTAACTTCTGGAGGCAGTCAAAATGAGTATTTGAATTCTTCCCTACCTTATTCCTGTGCTGAGATACAGGCTGCTCCAACCTGCTGTAAAATGCTTGATTTCGAGAGTGAGCGAAACTAATGAAAACATTGTTGGGGTAAAACCTAAAGGGAAAGGCCTAGCACCAAATTTCATTGGCCATCTGATCTAACTTCTGGAGGCAGTCAAAATGATCCTTAGAATTCTTCCCTACCTTATTCCTGTGCTGAGATACAGGCTGCTCCAACCTGCTGTAAAATGCTTGATTTCGAGAGTGAGCGAAACTAATGAAAACATTGTTGGGGTAAAACCTAAAGGGAAAGACCTAGCACCAAATTCCATTGGCCATCTAATCTAACTTCTGGAGGCAGTCAAAATGATCCTTAGAATTCTTCCCTACCTTATTCCTGTGCTGAGATACAGGCTGCTCCAACCTGCTGTAAAATGCTTGATTTCGAGAGTGAGCGAAACTAATGAAAACATTGTTGGGGTAAAACCTAAAGGGAAAGACCTAGCACCAAATTGCATTGGCCATCTGATCTAACTTCTGGAGGCAGTCAAAATGATCATTTGAATTCTTCCCTACCTTATTCCTGTGCTGAGATACAGGCTGCTCCAACCTGCTGTAAAATGCTTAATTTCGAGAGTGATCGAAACTAATGAAAACATTGCTGGGGTAAAACCTAAAGGGAAAGGCCTAGCACCAAATTGCATTGGGCATCTGATCTAACTTCTGGAGGCAGTCAAAATGAGTATTTGAATTCTTCCCTACCTTATTACTGTGCTGAGATACAGGCTGCTCCAACCTGCTGTAAAATGCTTGATTTCGAGAGTGAGCGAAACTAATGAAAACATTGTTGGGGTAAAACCTAAAGGGAAAGGCCTAGCACCAAATTGCATTGGCCATCTGATCTAACTTCTGGAGGCAGTCAAAATGATCCTTAGAATTCTTCCCTACCTTATTCCTGTGCTGAGATACAGGCTGCTCCAACCTGCTGTAAAATGCTTGATTTCGAGAGTGAGCGAAACTAATGAAAACATTGTTGGGGTAAAACCTAAAGGGAAAGGCCTAGCACCAAATTGCATTGGCCATCTGATCTAACTTCTGGAGGCAGTCAAAATGATCCTTAGAATTCTTCCCTACCTTATTCCTGTGCTGAGATACAGGCTGCTCCAACCTGCTGTAAAATGCTTGATTTCGAGAGTGAGCGAAACTAATGAAAACATTGTTGGGGTAAAACCTAAAGGCAAAGGCCTAGCACCAAATTCCATTGGCCATCTGATCTAACTTCTGGAGGCAGTCAAAATGATCCTTAGAATTCTTCCCTACCTTATTCCTGTGCTGAGATACAGGCTGCTCCAACCTGCTGTAAAATGCTTGATTTCGAGAGTGAGCGAAACTAATGAAAACATTGTTGGGGTAAAACCTAAAGGGAAAGACCTAGCACCAAATTGCATTGGCCATCTGATCTAACTTCTGGAGGCAGTCAAAATGAGTATTTGAATTCTTCCCTACCTTATTCCTGTGCTGAGATACAGGCTGCTCCAACCTGCTGTAAAATGCTTGATTTCGAGAGTGAGCGAAACTAATGAAAACATTGTTGGGGTAAAACCTAAAGGGAAAGGCCTAGCACCAAATTGCATTGGCCATCTGATCTAACTTCTGGAGGCAGTCAAAATGATCCTTAGAATTCTTCCCTACCTTATTCCTGTGCTGAGATACAGGCTGCTCCAACCTGCTGTAAAATGCTTGATTTCGAGAGTGAGCAAAACTAATGAAAACATTGTTGGGGTAAAACCTAAAGGGAAAGACCTAGCACCAAATTCCATTGGCCATCTGATCTAACTTCTGGAGGCAGTCAAAATGATCCTTAGAATTCTTCCCTACCTTATTCCTGTGCTGAGATACAGGCTGCTCCAACCTGCTGTAAAATGCTTGATTTCGAGAGTGAGCGAAACTAATGAAAACATTGTTGGGGTAAAACCTAAAGGGAAAGACCTAGCACCAAATTGCATTGGCCATCTGATCTAACTTCTGGAGGCAGTCAAAATGAGTATTTGAATTCTTCCCTACCTTATTCCTGTGCTGAGATACAGGCTGCTCCAACCTGCTGTAAAATGCTTGATTTCGAGAGTGAGCGAAACTAATGAAAACATTGTTGGGGTAAAACCTAAAGGGAAAGGCCTAGCACCAAATTTCATTGGCCATCTGATCTAACTTCTGGAGGCAGTCAAAATGAGCCTTAGAATTCTTCCCTACCTTATTCCTGTGCTGAGATACAGGCTGCTCCAACCTGCTGTAAAATGCTTGATTTCGAGAGTGAGCAAAACTAATGAAAACATTGTTGGGGTAAAACCTAAAGGGAAAGACCTAGCACCAAATTCCATTGGCCATCTGATCTAACTTCTGGAGGCAGTCAAAATGATCCTTAGAATTCTTCCCTACCTTATTCCTGTGCTGAGATACAGGCTGCTCCAACCTGCTGTAAAATGCTTGATTTCGAGAGTGAGCGAAACTAATGAAAACATTGTTGGGGTAAAACCTAAAGGGAAAGACCTAGCACCAAATTGCATTGGCCATCTGATCTAACTTCTGGAGGCAGTCAAAATGATCATTTGAATTCTTCCCTACCTTATTCCTGTGCTGAGATACAGGCTGCTCCAACCTGCTGTAAAATGCTTGATTTCGAGAGTGAGCGAAACTAATGAAAACATTGCTGGGGTAAAACCTAAAGGGAAAGGCCTAGCACCAAATTGCATTGGGCATCTGATCTAACTTCTGGAGGCAGTCAAAATGAGTATTTGAATTCTTCCCTACCTTATTACTGTGCTGAGATACAGGCTGCTCCAACCTGCTGTAAAATGCTTGATTTCGAGAGTGAGCGAAACTAATGAAAACATTGTTGGGGTAAAACCTAAAGGGAAAGGCCTAGCACCAAATTGCATTGGCCATCTGATCTAACTTCTGGAGGCAGTCCAAATGATCCTTAGAATTCTTCCCTACCTTATTCCTGTGCTGAGATACAGGCTGCTCCAACCTGCTGTAAAATGCTTGATTTCGAGAGTGAGCGAAACTAATGAAAACATTGTTGGGGTAAAACCTAAAGGGAAAGGCCTAGCACCAAATTGCATTGGCCATCTGATCTAACTTCTGGAGGCAGTCAAAATGATCCTTAGAATTCTTCCCTACCTTATTCCTGTGCTGAGATACAGGCTGCTCCAACCTGCTGTAAAATGCTTGATTTCGAGAGTGAGCGAAACTAATGAAAACATTGTTGGGGTAAAACCTAAAGGCAAAGGCCTAGCACCAAATTCCATTGGCCATCTGATCTAACTTCTGGAGGCAGTCAAAATGATCCTTAGAATTCTTCCCTACCTTATTCCTGTGCTGAGATACAGGCTGCTCCAACCTGCTGTAAAATGCTTGATTTCGAGAGTGAGCGAAACTAATGAAAACATTGTTGGGGTAAAACCTAAAGGGAAAGGCCTAGCACCAAATTTCATTGGCCATCTGATCTAACTTCTGGAGGCAGTCAAAATGATCCTTAGAATTCTTCCCTACCTTATTCCTGTGCTGAGATACAGGCTGCTCCAACCTGCTGTAAAATGCTTGATTTCGAGAGTGAGCAAAACTAATGAAAACATTGTTGGGGTAAAACCTAAAGGGAAAGACCTAGCACCAAATTCCATTGGCCATCTGATCTAACTTCTGGAGGCAGTCAAAATGATCCTTAGAATTCTTCCCTACCTTATTCCTGTGCTGAGATACAGGCTGCTCCAACCTGCTGTAAAATGCTTGATTTCGAGAGTGAGCGAAACTAATGAAAACATTGTTGGGGTAAAACCTAAAGGGAAAGACCTAGCACCAAATTGCATTGGCCATCTGATCTAACTTCTGGAGGCAGTCAAAATGATCATTTGAATTCTTCCCTACCTTATTCCTGTGCTGAGATACAGGCTGCTCCAACCTGCTGTAAAATGCTTGATTTCGAGAGTGAGCGAAACTAATGAAAACATTGCTGGGGTAAAACCTAAAGGGAAAGGCCTAGCACCAAATTGCATTGGGCATCTGATCTAACTTCTGGAGGCAGTCAAAATGAGTATTTGAATTCTTCCCTACCTTATTACTGTGCTGAGATACAGGCTGCTCCAACCTGCTGTAAAATGCTTGATTTCGAGAGTGAGCGAAACTAATGAAAACATTGTTGGGGTAAAACCTAAAGGGAAAGGCCTAGCACCAAATTGCATTGGCCATCTGATCTAACTTCTGGAGGCAGTCCAAATGATCCTTAGAATTCTTCCCTACCTTATTCCTGTGCTGAGATACAGGCTGCTCCAACCTGCTGTAAAATGCTTGATTTCGAGAGTGAGCGAAACTAATGAAAACATTGTTGGGGTAAAACCTAAAGGGAAAGGCCTAGCACCAAATTGCATTGGCCATCTGATCTAACTTCTGGAGGCAGTCAAAATGATCCTTAGAATTCTTCCCTACCTTATTCCTGTGCTGAGATACAGGCTGCTCCAACCTGCTGTAAAATGCTTGATTTCGAGAGTGAGCGAAACTAATGAAAACATTGTTGGGGTAAAACCTAAAGGCAAAGGCCTAGCACCAAATTCCATTGGCCATCTGATCTAACTTCTGGAGGCAGTCAAAATGATCCTTAGAATTCTTCCCTACCTTATTCCTGTGCTGAGATACAGGCTGCTCCAACCTGCTGTAAAATGCTTGATTTCGAGAGTGAGCGAAACTAATGAAAACATTGTTGGGGTAAAACCTAAAGGGAAAGACCTAGCACCAAATTGCATTGGCCATCTGATCTAACTTCTGGAGGCAGTCAAAATGAGTATTTGAATTCTTCCCTACCTTATTCCTGTGCTGAGATACAGGCTGCTCCAACCTGCTGTAAAATGCTTGATTTCGAGAGTGAGCGAAACTAATGAAAACATTGTTGGGGTAAAACCTAAAGGGAAAGGCCTAGCACCAAAGTGCATTGGCCATCTGATCTAACTTCTGGAGGCAGTCAAAATGATCCTTAGAATTCTTCCCTACCTTATTCCTGTGCTGAGATACAGGCTGCTCCAACCTGCTGTAAAATGCTTGATTTCGAGAGTGAGCAAAACTAATGAAAACATTGTTGGGGTAAAACCTAAAGGGAAAGACCTAGCACCAAATTCCATTGGCCATCTGATCTAACTTCTGGAGGCAGTCAAAATGATCCTTAGAATTCTTCCCTACCTTATTCCTGTGCTGAGATACAGGCTGCTCCAACCTGCTGTAAAATGCTTGATTTCGAGAGTGAGCAAAACTAATGAAAACATTGTTGGGGTAAAACCTAAAGGGAAAGACCTAGCACCAAATTGCATTGGGCATCTGATCTAACTTCTGGAGGCAGTCAAAATGAGTATTTGAATTCTTCCCTACCTTATTCCTGTGCTGAGATACAGGCTGCTCCAACCTGCTGTAAAATGCTTGATTTCGAGAGTGAGCGAAACTAATGAAAACATTGTTGGGGTAAAACCTAAAGGGAAAGACCTAGCACCAAATCCAATTTGCCATCTGATCTAACTTCTGGAGGCAGTCAAAATGAGTATTTGAATTCTTCCCTACCTTATTCCTGTGCTGAGATACAGGCTGCTCCAACCTGCTGTAAAATGCTTGATTTCGAGAGTGAGCGAAACTAATGAAAACATTGTTGGGGTAAAACCTAAAGGGAAAGACCTAGCACCAAATCCAATTTGCCATCTGATCTAACTTCTGGAGGCAGTCAAAATGATCCTTAGAATTCTTCCCTACCTTATTCCTGTGCTGAGATACAGGCTGCTCCAACCTGCTGTAAAATGCTTGATTTCGAGAGTGAGCGAAGCTAATGAAAACATTGTTGGGGTAAAACCTAAAGGGAAAGACCTAGCACCAAATCCAATTTGCCATCTGATCTAACTTCTGGAGGCAGTCAAAATGATCCTTAGAATTCTTCCCTACCTTATTCCTGTGCTGAGATACAGGCTGCTCCAACCTGCTGTAAAATGCTTGATTTCGAGAGTGAGCGAAACTAATGAAAACATTGTTGGGGTAAAACCTAAAGGGAAAGATCTAGCACCAAATCCAATTTGCCATCTGATCTAACTTCTGGAGGCAGTCAAAATGAGTATTTGAATTCTTCCCTACCTTATTCCTGTGCTGAGATACAGGCTGCTCCAACCTGCTGTAAAATGCTTGATTTCGAGAGTGAGCGAAACTAATGAAAACATTGTTGGGGTAAAACCTAAAGGGAAAGACCTAGCACCAAATCCAATTTGCCATCTGATCTAACTTCTGGAGGCAGTCAAAATGAGTATTTGAATTCTTCCCTACCTTATTCCTGTGCTGAGATACAGGCTGCTCCAACCTGCTGTAAAATGCTTGATTTCGAGAGTGAGCGAAACTAATGAAAACATTGTTGGGGTAAAACCTAAAGGGAAAGACCTAGCACCAAATCCAATTTGCCATCTGATCTAACTTCTGGAGGCAGTCAAAATGATCCTTAGAATTCTTCCCTACCTTATTCCTGTGCTGAGATACAGGCTGCTCCAACCTGCTGTAAAATGCTTGATTTCGAGAGTGAGCGAAACTAATGAAAACATTGTTGGGGTAAAACCTAAAGGGAAAGACCTAGCACCAAATCCAATTTGCCATCTGATCTAACTTCTGGAGGCAGTCAAAATGATCCTTAGAATTCTTCCCTACCTTATTCCTGTGCTGAGATACAGGCTGCTCCAACCTGCTGTAAAATGCTTGATTTCGAGAGTGAGCGAAACTAATGAAAACATTGTTGGGGTAAAACCTAAAGGGAAAGACCTAGCACCAAATTGCATTGGCCATCTGATCTAACTTCTGGAGGCAGTCAAAATGATCCTTACAATTCTTCCCTACCTTATTCCTGTGCTGAGATACAGGCTGCTCCAACCTGCTGTAAAATGCTTGATTTCGAGAGTGAGCGAAACTAATGAAAACATTGTTGGGGTAAAACCTAAAGGGAAAGACCTAGCACCAAATTGCATTGGCCATCTGATCTAACTTCTGGAGGCAGTCAAAATGAGTATTTGAATTCTTCCCTACCTTATTCCTGTGCTGAGATACAGGCTGCTCCAACCTGCTGTAAAATGCTTGATTTCGAGAGTGAGCGAAACTAATGAAAACATTGTTGGGGTAAAACCTAAAGGGAAAGACCTAGCACCAAATCCAATTTGCCATCTGATCTAACTTCTGGAGGCAGTCAAAATGATCCTTAGAATTCTTCCCTACCTTATTCCTGTGCTGAGATACAGGCTGCTCCAACCTGCTGTAAAATGCTTGATTTCGAGAGTGAGCGAAACTAATGAAAACATTGTTGGGGTAAAACCTAAAGGGAAAGACCTAGCACCAAATTCCATTGGCCATCTGATCTAACTTCTGGAGGCAGTCAAAATGATCCTTAGAATTCTTCCCTACCTTATTCCTGTGCTGAGATACAGGCTGCTCCAACCTGCTGTAAAATGCTTGATTTCGAGAGTGAGCGAAACTAATGAAAACATTGTTGGGGTAAAACCTAAAGGGAAAGACCTAGCACCAAATCCAATTTGCCATCTGATCTAACTTCTGGAGGCAGTCAAAATGATCCTTAGAATTCTTCCCTACCTTATTCCTGTGCTGAGATACAGGCTGCTCCAACCTGCTGTAAAATGCTTGATTTCGAGAGTGAGCGAAACTAATGAAAACATTGTTGGGGTAAAACCTAAAGGGAAAGACCTAGCACCAAATCCAATTTGCCATCTGATCTAACTTCTGGAGGCAGTCAAAATGATCCTTAGAATTCTTCCCTACCTTATTCCTGTGCTGAGATACAGGCTGCTCCAACCTGCTGTAAAATGCTTGATTTCGAGAGTGAGCGAAACTAATGAAAACATTGTTGGGGTAAAACCTAAAGGGAAAGATCTAGCACCAAATCCAATTTGCCATCTGATCTAACTTCTGGAGGCAGTCAAAATGAGTATTTGAATTCTTCCCTACCTTATTCCTGTGCTGAGATACAGGCTGCTCCAACCTGCTGTAAAATGCTTGATTTCGAGAGTGAGCGAAACTAATGAAAACATTGTTGGGGTAAAACCTAAAGGGAAAGACCTAGCACCAAATCCAATTTGCCATCTGATCTAACTTCTGGAGGCAGTCAAAATGAGCCTTAGAATTCTTCCCTACCTTATTCCTGTGCTGAGATACAGGCTGCTCCAACCTGCTGTAAAATGCTTGATTTCGAGAGTGAGCGAAACTAATGAAAACATTGTTGGGGTAAAACCTAAAGGGAAAGACCTAGCACCAAATCCAATTTGCCATCTGATCTAACTTCTGGAGGCAGTCAAAATGATCCTTAGAATTCTTCCCTACCTTATTCCTGTGCTGAGATACAGGCTGCTCCAACCTGCTGTAAAATGCTTGATTTCGAGAGTGAGCGAAACTAATGAAAACATTGTTGGGGTAAAACCTAAAGGGAAAGGCCTAGCACCAAATTTCATTGGCCATCTGATCTAACTTCTGGAGGCAGTCAAAATGATCCTTAGAATTCTTCCCTACCTTATTCCTGTGCTGAGATACAGGCTGCTCCAACCTGCTGTAAAATGCTTGATTTCGAGAGTGAGCGAAACTAATGAAAACATTGTTGGGGTAAAACCTAAAGGGAAAGACCTAGCACCAAATTCCATTGGCCATCTGATCTAACTTCTGGAGGCAGTCAAAATGATCCTTAGAATTCTTCCCTACCTTATTCCTGTGCTGAGATACAGGCTGCTCCAACCTGCTGTAAAATGCTTGATTTCGAGAGTGAGCGAAACTAATGAAAACATTGTTGGGGTAAAACCTAAAGGGAAAGACCTAGCACCAAATTCCATTGGCCATCTGATCTAACTTCTGGAGGCAGTCAAAATGATCCTTAGAATTCTTCCCTACCTTATTCCTGTGCTGAGATACAGGCTGCTCCAACCTGCTGTAAAATGCTTGATTTCGAGAGTGAGCGAAACTAATGAAAACATTGTTGGGGTAAAACCTAAAGGGAAAGACCTAGCACCAAATTCCATTGGCCATCTGATCTAACTTCTGGAGGCAGTCCAAATGATCCTTAGAATTCTTCCCTACCTTATTCCTGTGCTGAGATACAGGCTGCTCCAACCTGCTGTAAAATGCTTGATTTCGAGAGTGAGCGAAACTAATGAAAACATTGTTGGGGTAAAACCTAAAGGGAAAGACCTAGCACCAAATTCCATTGGCCATCTGATCTAACTTCTGGAGGCAGTCAAAATGATCCTTAGAATTCTTCCCTACCTTATTCCTGTGCTGAGATACAGGCTGCTCCAACCTGCTGTAAAATGCTTGATTTCGAGAGTGAGCGAAACTAATGAAAACATTGTTGGGGTAAAACCTAAAGGGAAAGACCTAGCACCAAATCCAATTTGCCATCTGATCTAACTTCTGGAGGCAGTCAAAATGATCCTTAGAATTCTTCCCTACCTTATTCCTGTGCTGAGATACAGGCTGCTCCAACCTGCTGTAAAATGCTTGATTTCGAGAGTGAGCGAAACTAATGAAAACATTGTTGGGGTAAAACCTAAAGGGAAAGACCTAGCACCAAATTCCATTGGCCATCTGATCTAACTTCTGGAGGCAGTCAAAATGAGTATTTGAATTCTTCCCTACCTTATTCCTGTGCTGAGATACAGGCTGCTCCAACCTGCTGTAAAATGCTTGATTTCGAGAGTGAGCGAAACTAATGAAAACATTGTTGGGGTAAAACCTAAAGGGAAAGACCTAGCACCAAATTCCATTGGCCATCTGATCTAACTTCTGGAGGCAGTCAAAATGATCCTTAGAATTCTTCCCTACCTTATTCCTGTGCTGAGATACAGGCTGCTCCAACCTGCTGTAAAATGCTTGATTTCGAGAGTGAGCGAAACTAATGAAAACATTGTTGGGGTAAAACCTAAAGGGAAAGACCTAGCACCAAATCCAATTTGCCATCTGATCTAACTTCTGGAGGCAGACAAAATGATCCTTAGAATTCTTCCCTACCTTATTCCTGTGCTGAGATACAGGCTGCTCCAACCTGCTGTAAAATGCTTGATTTCGAGAGTGAGCGAAACTAATGAAAACATTGTTGGGGTAAAACCTAAAGGGAAAGACCTAGCACCAAATTCCATTGGCCATCTGATCTAACTTCTGGAGGCAGTCAAAATGATCCTTAGAATTCTTCCCTACCTTATTCCTGTGCTGAGATACAGGCTGCTCCAACCTGCTGTAAAATGCTTGATTTCGAGAGTGAGCGAAACTAATGAAAACATTGTTGGGGTAAAACCTAAAGGGAAAGACCTAGCACCAAATCCAATTTGCCATCTGATCTAACTTCTGGAGGCAGTCAAAATGATCCTTAGAATTCTTCCCTACCTTATTCCTGTGCTGAGATACAGGCTGCTCCAACCTGCTGTAAAATGCTTGATTTCGAGAGTGAGCGAAACTAATGAAAACATTGTTGGGGTAAAACCTAAAGGGAAAGACCTAGCACCAAATCCAATTTGCCATCTGATCTAACTTCTGGAGGCAGTCAAAATGATCCTTAGAATTCTTCCCTACCTTATTCCTGTGCTGAGATACAGGCTGCTCCAACCTGCTGTAAAATGCTTGATTTCGAGAGTGAGCGAAACTAATGAAAACATTGTTGGGGTAAAACCTAAAGGGAAAGATCTAGCACCAAATCCAATTTGCCATCTGATCTAACTTCTGGAGGCAGTCAAAATGATCCTTAGAATTCTTCCCTACCTTATTCCTGTGCTGAGATACAGGCTGCTCCAACCTGCTGTAAAATGCTTGATTTCGAGAGTGAGCGAAACTAATGAAAACATTGTTGGGGTAAAACCTAAAGGGAAAGACCTAGCACCAAATCCAATTTGCCATCTGATCTAACTTCTGGAGGCAGTCAAAATGAGCCTTAGAATTCTTCCCTACCTTATTCCTGTGCTGAGATACAGGCTGCTCCAACCTGCTGTAAAATGCTTGATTTCGAGAGTGAGCGAAACTAATGAAAACATTGTTGGGGTAAAACCTAAAGGGAAAGACCTAGCACCAAATCCAATTTGCCATCTGATCTAACTTCTGGAGGCAGTCAAAATGATCCTTAGAATTCTTCCCTACCTTATTCCTGTGCTGAGATACAGGCTGCTCCAACCTGCTGTAAAATGCTTGATTTCGAGAGTGAGCGAAACTAATGAAAACATTGTTGGGGTAAAACCTAAAGGGAAAGGCCTAGCACCAAATTTCATTGGCCATCTGATCTAACTTCTGGAGGCAGTCAAAATGATCCTTAGAATTCTTCCCTACCTTATTCCTGTGCTGAGATACAGGCTGCTCCAACCTGCTGTAAAATGCTTGATTTCGAGAGTGAGCAAAACTAATGAAAACATTGTTGGGGTAAAACCTAAAGGGAATGACCTAGCACCAAATTCCATTGGCCATCTGATCTAACTTCTGGAGGCAGTCAAAATGATCCTTAGAATTCTTCCCTACCTTATTCCTGTGCTGAGATACAGGCTGCTCCAACCTGCTGTAAAATGCTTGATTTCGAGAGTGAGCGAAACTAATGAAAACATTGTTGGGGTAAAACCTAAAGGGAAAGACCTAGCACCAAATTGCATTGGCCTTCTGATCTAACTTCTGGAGGCAGTCAAAATGATCATTTGAATTCTTCCCTACCTTATTCCTGTGCTGAGATACAGGCTGCTCCAACCTGCTGTAAAATGCTTGATTTCGAGAGTGAGCGAAACTAATGAAAACATTGCTGGGGTAAAACCTAAAGGGAAAGGCCTAGCACCAAATTGCATTGGGCATCTGATCTAACTTCTGGAGGCAGTCAAAATGAGTATTTGAATTCTTCCCTACCTTATTACTGTGCTGAGATACAGGCTGCTCCAACCTGCTGTAAAATGCTTGATTTCGAGAGTGAGCGAAACTAATGAAAACATTGTTGGGGTAAAACCTAAAGGGAAAGGCCTAGCACCAAATTGCATTGGCCATCTGATCTAACTTCTGGAGGCAGTCAAAATGATCCTTAGAATTCTTCCCTACCTTATTCCTGTGCTGAGATACTGGCTGCTCCAACCTGCTGTAAAATGCTTGATTTCGAGAGTGAGCGAAACTAATGAAAACATTGTTGGGGTAAAACCTAAAGGGAAAGGCCTAGCACCAAATTGCATTGGCCATCTGATCTAACTTCTGGAGGCAGTCAAAATGATCCTTAGAATTCTTCCCTACCTTATTCCTGTGCTGAGATACAGGCTGCTCCAACCTGCTGTAAAATGCTTGATTTCGAGAGTGAGCGAAACTAATGAAAACATTGTTGGGGTAAAACCTAAAGGCAAAGGCCTAGCACCAAATTCCATTGGCCATCTGATCTAACTTCTGGAGGCAGTCAAAATGATCCTTAGAATTCTTCCCTACCTTATTCCTGTGCTGAGATACAGGCTGCTCCAACCTGCTGTAAAATGCTTGATTTCGAGAGTGAGCGAAACTAATGAAAACATTGTTGGGGTAAAACCTAAAGGGAAAGACCTAGCACCAAATTCCATTGGCCATCTGATCTAACTTCTGGAGGCAGTCAAAATGAGTATTTGAATTCTTCCCTACCTTATTCCTGTGCTGAGATACAGGCTGCTCCAACCTGCTGTAAAATGCTTGATTTCGAGAGTGAGCGAAACTAATGAAAACATTGTTGGGGTAAAACCTAAAGGGAAAGGCCTAGCACCAAATTGCATTGGCCATCTGATCTAACTTCTGGAGGCAGTCAAAATGATCCTTAGAATTCTTCCCTACCTTATTCCTGTGCTGAGATACAGGCTGCTCCAACCTGCTGTAAAATGCTTGATTTCGAGAGTGAGCAAAACTAATGAAAACATTGTTGGGGTAAAACCTAAAGGGAAAGACCTAGCACCAAATTCCATTGGCCATCTGATCTAACTTCTGGAGGCAGTCAAAATGAGCCTTAGAATTCTTCCCTACCTTATTCCTGTGCTGAGATACAGGCTGCTCCAACCTGCTGTAAAATGCTTGATTTCGAGAGTGAGCGAAACTAATGAAAACATTGTTGGGGTAAAACCTAAAGGGAAAGACCTAGCACCAAATTCCATTGGCCATCTGATCTAACTTCTGGAGGCAGTCAAAATGAGTATTTGAATTCTTCCCTACCTTATTCCTGTGCTGAGATACAGGCTGCTCCAACCTGCTGTAAAATGCTTGATTTCGAGAGTGAGCGAAACTAATGAAAACATTGTTGGGGTAAAACCTAAAGAGAAAGGCCTAGCACCAAATTCCATTGGCCATCTGATCTAACTTCTGGAGGCAGTCAAAATGAGTATTTGAATTCTTCCCTACCTTATTCCTGTGCTGAGATACAGGCTGCTCCAACCTGCTGTAAAATGCTTGATTTCGAGAGTGAGCGAAACTAATGAAAACATTGTTGGGGTAAAACCTAAAGGGAAAGACCTAGCACCAAATCCAATTTGCCATCTGATCTAACTTCTGGAGGCAGTCAAAATGAGTATTTGAATTCTTCCCTACCTTATTCCTGTGCTGAGATACAGGCTGCTCCAACCTGCTGTAAAATGCTTGATTTCGAGAGTGAGCAAAACTAATGAAAACATTGTTGGGGTAAAACCTAAAGGGAAAGACCTAGCACCAAATCCAATTTGCCATCTGATCTAACTTCTGGAGGCAGTCAAAATGATCCTTAGAATTCTTCCCTACCTTATTCCTGTGCTGAGATACAGGCTGCTCCAACCTGCTGTAAAATGCTTGATTTCGAGAGTGAGCGAAACTAATGAAAACATTGTTGGGGTAAAACCTAAAGGGAAAGACCTAGCACCAAATCCAATTTGCCATCTGATCTAACTTCTGGAGGCAGTCAAAATGATCCTTAGAATTCTTCCCTACCTTATTCCTGTGCTGAGATACAGGCTGCTCCAACCTGCTGTAAAATGCTTGATTTCGAGAGTGAGCGAAACTAATGAAAACATTGTTGGGGTAAAACCTAAAGGGAAAGATCTAGCACCAAATCCAATTTGCCATCTGATCTAACTTCTGGAGGCAGTCAAAATGAGTATTTGAATTCTTCCCTACCTTATTCCTGTGCTGAGATACAGGCTGCTCCAACCTGCTGTAAAATGCTTGATTTCGAGAGTGAGCGAAACTAATGAAAACATTGTTGGGGTAAAACCTAAAGGGAAAGACCTAGCACCAAATCCAATTTGCCATCTGATCTAACTTCTGGAGGCAGTCAAAATGATCCTTAGAATTCTTCCCTACCTTATTCCTGTGCTGAGATACAGGCTGCTCCAACCTGCTGTAAAATGCTTGATTTCGAGAGTGAGCGAAACTAATGAAAACATTGTTGGGGTAAAACCTAAAGGGAAAGACCTAGCACCAAATCCAATTTGCCATCTGATCTAACTTCTGGAGGCAGTCAAAATGAGCCTTAGAATTCTTCCCTACCTTATTCCTGTGCTGAGATACAGGCTGCTCCAACCTGCTGTAAAATGCTTGATTTCGAGAGTGAGCGAAACTAATGAAAACATTGTTGGGGTAAAACCTAAAGGGAAAGACCTAGCACCAAATCCAATTTGCCATCTGATCTAACTTCTGGAGGCAGTCAAAATGAGCCTTAGAATTCTTCCCTACCTTATTCCTGTGCTGAGATACAGGCTGCTCCAACCTGCTGTAAAATGCTTGATTTCGAGAGTGAGCGAAACTAATGAAAACATTGTTGGGGTAAAACCTAAAGGGAAAGACCTAGCACCAAATTGCATTGGCCATCTGATCTAACTTCTGGAGGCAGTCAAAATGATCCTTACAATTCTTCCCTACCTTATTCCTGTGCTGAGATACAGGCTGCTCCAACCTGCTGTAAAATGCTTGATTTCGAGAGTGAGCGAAACTAATGAAAACATTGTTGGGGTAAAACCTAAAGGGAAAGACCTAGCACCAAATTGCATTGGCCATCTGATCTAACTTCTGGAGGCAGTCAAAATGAGTATTTGAATTCTTCCCTACCTTATTCCTGTGCTGAGATACAGGCTGCTCCAACCTGCTGTAAAATGCTTGATTTCGAGAGTGAGCGAAACTAATGAAAACATTGTTGGGGTAAAACCTAAAGGGAAAGATCTAGCACCAAATCCAATTTGCCATCTGATCTAACTTCTGGAGGCAGTCAAAATGAGTATTTGAATTCTTCCCTACCTTATTCCTGTGCTGAGATACAGGCTGCTCCAACCTGCTGTAAAATGCTTGATTTCGAGAGTGAGCGAAACTAATGAAAACATTGTTGGGGTAAAACCTAAAGGGAAAGACCTAGCACCAAATTCCATTGGCCATCTGATCTAACTTCTGGAGGCAGTCAAAATGAGTATTAGAATTCTTCCCTACCTTATTCCTGTGCTGAGATACAGGCTGCTCCAACCTGCTGTAAAATGCTTGATTTCGAGAGTGAGCGAAACTAATGAAAACATTGTTGGGGTAAAACCTAAAGGGAAAGACCTAGCACCAAATCCAATTTGCCATCTGATCTAACTTCTGGAGGCAGTCAAAATGATCCTTAGAATTCTTCCCTACCTTATTCCTGTGCTGAGATACAGGCTGCTCCAACCTGCTGTAAAATGCTTGATTTCGAGAGTGAGCGAAACTAATGAAAACATTGTTGGGGTAAAACCTAAAGGGAAAGACCTAGCACCAAATTCCATTGGCCATCTGATCTAACTTCTGGAGGCAGTCAAAATGATCCTTAGAATTCTTCCCTACCTTATTCCTGTGCTGAGATACAGGCTGCTCCAACCTGCTGTAAAATGCTTGATTTCGAGAGTGAGCGAAACTAATGAAAACATTGTTGGGGTAAAACCTAAAGGGAAAGACCTAGCACCAAATCCAATTTGCCATCTGATCTAACTTCTGGAGGCAGTCAAAATGATCCTTAGAATTCTTCCCTACCTTATTCCTGTGCTGAGATACAGGCTGCTCCAACCTGCTGTAAAATGCTTGATTTCGAGAGTGAGCGAAACTAATGAAAACATTGTTGGGGTAAAACCTAAAGGGAAAGACCTAGCACCAAATTGAATTGGCCATCTGATCTAACTTCTGGAGGCAGTCAAAATGATCCTTACAATTCTTCCCTACCTTATTCCTGTGCTGAGATACAGGCTGCTCCAACCTGCTGTAAAATGCTTGATTTCGAGAGTGAGCGAAACTAATGAAAACATTGTTGGGGTAAAACCTAAAGGGAAAGATCTAGCACCAAATCCAATTTGCCATCTGATCTAACTTCTGGAGGCAGTCAAAATGAGTATTTGAATTCTTCCCTACCTTATTCCTGTGCTGAGATACAGGCTGCTCCAACCTGCTGTAAAATGCTTGATTTCGAGAGTGAGCGAAACTAATGAAAACATTGTTGGGGTAAAACCTAAAGGGAAAGACCTAGCACCAAATTCCATTGGCCATCTGATCTAACTTCTGGAGGCAGTCAAAATGATCCTTAGAATTCTTCCCTACCTTATTCCTGTGCTGAGATACAGGCTGCTCCAACCTGCTGTAAAATGCTTGATTTCGAGAGTGAGCAAAACTAATGAAAACATTGTTGGGGTAAAACCTAAAGGGAAAGACCTAGCACCAAATTCCATTGGCCATCTGATCTAACTTCTGGAGGCAGTCAAAATGATCCTTAGAATTCTTCCCTACCTTATTCCTGTGCTGAGATACAGGCTGCTCCAACCTGCTGTAAAATGCTTGATTTCGAGAGTGAGCAAAACTAATGAAAACATTGTTGGGGTAAAACCTAAAGGGAAAGACCTAGCACCAAATTGCATTGGGCATCTGATCTAACTTCTGGAGGCAGTCAAAATGAGTATTTGAATTCTTCCCTACCTTATTCCTGTGCTGAGATACAGGCTGCTCCAACCTGCTGTAAAATGCTTGATTTCGAGAGTGAGCGAAACTAATGAAAACATTGTTGGGGTAAAACCTAAAGGGAAAGACCTAGCACCAAATCCAATTTGCCATCTGATCTAACTTCTGGAGGCAGTCAAAATGAGTATTTGAATTCTTCCCTACCTTATTCCTGTGCTGAGATACAGGCTGCTCCAACCTGCTGTAAAATGCTTGATTTCGAGAGTGAGCGAAACTAATGAAAACATTGTTGGGGTAAAACCTAAAGGGAAAGACCTAGCACCAAATCCAATTTGCCATCTGATCTAACTTCTGGAGGCAGTCAAAATGATCCTTAGAATTCTTCCCTACCTTATTCCTGTGCTGAGATACAGGCTGCTCCAACCTGCTGTAAAATGCTTGATTTCGAGAGTGAGCGAAGCTAATGAAAACATTGTTGGGGTAAAACCTAAAGGGAAAGACCTAGCACCAAATCCAATTTGCCATCTGATCTAACTTCTGGAGGCAGTCAAAATGATCCTTAGAATTCTTCCCTACCTTATTCCTGTGCTGAGATACAGGCTGCTCCAACCTGCTGTAAAATGCTTGATTTCGAGAGTGAGCGAAACTAATGAAAACATTGTTGGGGTAAAACCTAAAGGGAAAGATCTAGCACCAAATCCAATTTGCCATCTGATCTAACTTCTGGAGGCAGTCAAAATGAGTATTTGAATTCTTCCCTACCTTATTCCTGTGCTGAGATACAGGCTGCTCCAACCTGCTGTAAAATGCTTGATTTCGAGAGTGAGCGAAACTAATGAAAACATTGTTGGGGTA
Organism: Melanerpes formicivorus; assembly: GCF_026170545.1. NCBI lineage: Eukaryota > Metazoa > Chordata > Aves > Piciformes > Picidae > Melanerpes > Melanerpes formicivorus. The sequence goes on along the minus strand of NW_027143458.1, from coordinate 15,527 downwards.
AAACCTAAAGGGAAAGACCTAGCACCAAATCCAATTTGCCATCTGATCTAACTTCTGGAGGCAGTCAAAATGATCCTTAGAATTCTTCCCTACCTTATTCCTGTGCTGAGATACAGGCTGCTCCAACCTGCTGTAAAATGCTTGATTTCGAGAGTGAGCGAAACTAATGAAAACATTGTTGGGGTAAAACCTAAAGGGAAAGACCTAGCACCAAATCCAATTTGCCATCTGATCTAACTTCTGGAGGCAGTCAAAATGATCCTTAGAATTCTTCCCTACCTTATTCCTGTGCTGAGATACAGGCTGCTCCAACCTGCTGTAAAATGCTTGATTTCGAGAGTGAGCGAAACTAATGAAAACATTGTTGGGGTAAAACCTAAAGGGAAAGACCTAGCACCAAATCCAATTTGCCATCTGATCTAACTTCTGGAGGCAGTCAAAATGATCCTTAGAATTCTTCCCTACCTTATTCCTGTGCTGAGATACAGGCTGCTCCAACCTGCTGTAAAATGCTTGATTTCGAGAGTGAGCGAAACTAATGAAAACATTGTTGGGGTAAAACCTAAAGGGAAAGACCTAGCACCAAATTGCATTGGCCATCTGATCTAACTTCTGGAGGCAGTCAAAATGATCCTTACAATTCTTCCCTACCTTATTCCTGTGCTGAGATACAGGCTGCTCCAACCTGCTGTAAAATGCTTGATTTCGAGAGTGAGCGAAACTAATGAAAACATTGTTGGGGTAAAACCTAAAGGGAAAGACCTAGCACCAAATTGCATTGGCCATCTGATCTAACTTCTGGAGGCAGTCAAAATGAGTATTTGAATTCTTCCCTACCTTATTCCTGTGCTGAGATACAGGCTGCTCCAACCTGCTGTAAAATGCTTGATTTCGAGAGTGAGCGAAACTAATGAAAACATTGTTGGGGTAAAACCTAAAGGGAAAGACCTAGCACCAAATCCAATTTGCCATCTGATCTAACTTCTGGAGGCAGTCAAAATGATCCTTAGAATTCTTCCCTACCTTATTCCTGTGCTGAGATACAGGCTGCTCCAACCTGCTGTAAAATGCTTGATTTCGAGAGTGAGCGAAACTAATGAAAACATTGTTGGGGTAAAACCTAAAGGGAAAGACCTAGCACCAAATTCCATTGGCCATCTGATCTAACTTCTGGAGGCAGTCAAAATGATCCTTAGAATTCTTCCCTACCTTATTCCTGTGCTGAGATACAGGCTGCTCCAACCTGCTGTAAAATGCTTGATTTCGAGAGTGAGCGAAACTAATGAAAACATTGTTGGGGTAAAACCTAAAGGGAAAGACCTAGCACCAAATCCAATTTGCCATCTGATCTAACTTCTGGAGGCAGTCAAAATGATCCTTAGAATTCTTCCCTACCTTATTCCTGTGCTGAGATACAGGCTGCTCCAACCTGCTGTAAAATGCTTGATTTCGAGAGTGAGCGAAACTAATGAAAACATTGTTGGGGTAAAACCTAAAGGGAAAGACCTAGCACCAAATCCAATTTGCCATCTGATCTAACTTCTGGAGGCAGTCAAAATGATCCTTAGAATTCTTCCCTACCTTATTCCTGTGCTGAGATACAGGCTGCTCCAACCTGCTGTAAAATGCTTGATTTCGAGAGTGAGCGAAACTAATGAAAACATTGTTGGGGTAAAACCTAAAGGGAAAGATCTAGCACCAAATCCAATTTGCCATCTGATCTAACTTCTGGAGGCAGTCAAAATGAGTATTTGAATTCTTCCCTACCTTATTCCTGTGCTGAGATACAGGCTGCTCCAACCTGCTGTAAAATGCTTGATTTCGAGAGTGAGCGAAACTAATGAAAACATTGTTGGGGTAAAACCTAAAGGGAAAGACCTAGCACCAAATCCAATTTGCCATCTGATCTAACTTCTGGAGGCAGTCAAAATGAGCCTTAGAATTCTTCCCTACCTTATTCCTGTGCTGAGATACAGGCTGCTCCAACCTGCTGTAAAATGCTTGATTTCGAGAGTGAGCGAAACTAATGAAAACATTGTTGGGGTAAAACCTAAAGGGAAAGACCTAGCACCAAATCCAATTTGCCATCTGATCTAACTTCTGGAGGCAGTCAAAATGATCCTTAGAATTCTTCCCTACCTTATTCCTGTGCTGAGATACAGGCTGCTCCAACCTGCTGTAAAATGCTTGATTTCGAGAGTGAGCGAAACTAATGAAAACATTGTTGGGGTAAAACCTAAAGGGAAAGGCCTAGCACCAAATTTCATTGGCCATCTGATCTAACTTCTGGAGGCAGTCAAAATGATCCTTAGAATTCTTCCCTACCTTATTCCTGTGCTGAGATACAGGCTGCTCCAACCTGCTGTAAAATGCTTGATTTCGAGAGTGAGCGAAACTAATGAAAACATTGTTGGGGTAAAACCTAAAGGGAAAGACCTAGCACCAAATTCCATTGGCCATCTGATCTAACTTCTGGAGGCAGTCAAAATGATCCTTAGAATTCTTCCCTACCTTATTCCTGTGCTGAGATACAGGCTGCTCCAACCTGCTGTAAAATGCTTGATTTCGAGAGTGAGCGAAACTAATGAAAACATTGTTGGGGTAAAACCTAAAGGGAAAGACCTAGCACCAAATTGCATTGGCCATCTGATCTAACTTCTGGAGGCAGTCAAAATGATCATTTGAATTCTTCCCTACCTTATTCCTGTGCTGAGATACAGGCTGCTCCAACCTGCTGTAAAATGCTTGATTTCGAGAGTGAGCGAAACTAATGAAAACATTGCTGGGGTAAAACCTAAAGGGAAAGGCCTAGCACCAAATTGCATTGGGCATCTGATCTAACTTCTGGAGGCAGTCCAAATGAGTATTTGAATTCTTCCCTACCTTATTACTGTGCTGAGATACAGGCTGCTCCAACCTGCTGTAAAATGCTTGATTTCGAGAGTGAGCGAAACTAATGAAAACATTGTTGGAGTAAAACCTAAAGGGAAAGACCTAGCACCAAATTCCATTGGCCATCTGATCTAACTTCTGGAGGCAGTCAAAATGATCCTTAGAATTCTTCCCTACCTTATTCCTGTGCTGAGATACAGGCTGCTCCAACCTGCTGTAAAATGCTTGATTTCGAGAGTGAGCGAAACTAATGAAAACATTGTTGGGGTAAAACCTAAAGGGAAAGACCTAGCACCAAATTCCATTGGCCATCTGATCTAACTTCTGGAGGCAGTCCAAATGATCCTTAGAATTCTTCCCTACCTTATTCCTGTGCTGAGATACAGGCTGCTCCAACCTGCTGTAAAATGCTTGATTTCGAGAGTGAGCGAAACTAATGAAAACATTGTTGGGGTAAAACCTAAAGGGAAAGACCTAGCACCAAATTCCATTGGCCATCTGATCTAACTTCTGGAGGCAGTCAAAATGATCCTTAGAATTCTTCCCTACCTTATTCCTGTGCTGAGATACAGGCTGCTCCAACCTGCTGTAAAATGCTTGATTTCGAGAGTGAGCGAAACTAATGAAAACATTGTTGGGGTAAAACCTAAAGGGAAAGACCTAGCACCAAATCCAATTTGCCATCTGATCTAACTTCTGGAGGCAGTCAAAATGATCCTTAGAATTCTTCCCTACCTTATTCCTGTGCTGAGATACAGGCTGCTCCAACCTGCTGTAAAATGCTTGATTTCGAGAGTGAGCGAAACTAATGAAAACATTGTTGGGGTAAAACCTAAAGGGAAAGACCTAGCACCAAATTGCATTGGCCATCTGATCTAACTTCTGGAGGCAGTCAAAATGAGTATTTGAATTCTTCCCTACCTTATTCCTGTGCTGAGATACAGGCTGCTCCAACCTGCTGTAAAATGCTTGATTTCGAGAGTGAGCGAAACTAATGAAAACATTGTTGGGGTAAAACCTAAAGGGAAAGACCTAGCACCAAATTCCATTGGCCATCTGATCTAACTTCTGGAGGCAGTCAAAATGATCCTTAGAATTCTTCCCTACCTTATTCCTGTGCTGAGATACAGGCTGCTCCAACCTGCTGTAAAATGCTTGATTTCGAGAGTGAGCGAAACTAATGAAAACATTGTTGGGGTAAAACCTAAAGGGAAAGACCTAGCACCAAATCCAATTTGCCATCTGATCTAACTTCTGGAGGCAGACAAAATGATCCTTAGAATTCTTCCCTACCTTATTCCTGTGCTGAGATACAGGCTGCTCCAACCTGCTGTAAAATGCTTGATTTCGAGAGTGAGCGAAACTAATGAAAACATTGTTGGGGTAAAACCTAAAGGGAAAGACCTAGCACCAAATTCCATTGGCCATCTGATCTAACTTCTGGAGGCAGTCAAAATGATCCTTAGAATTCTTCCCTACCTTATTCCTGTGCTGAGATACAGGCTGCTCCAACCTGCTGTAAAATGCTTGATTTCGAGAGTGAGCGAAACTAATGAAAACATTGTTGGGGTAAAACCTAAAGGGAAAGACCTAGCACCAAATCCAATTTGCCATCTGATCTAACTTCTGGAGGCAGTCAAAATGATCCTTAGAATTCTTCCCTACCTTATTCCTGTGCTGAGATACAGGCTGCTCCAACCTGCTGTAAAATGCTTGATTTCGAGAGTGAGCGAAACTAATGAAAACATTGTTGGGGTAAAACCTAAAGGGAAAGACCTAGCACCAAATCCAATTTGCCATCTGATCTAACTTCTGGAGGCAGTCAAAATGATCCTTAGAATTCTTCCCTACCTTATTCCTGTGCTGAGATACAGGCTGCTCCAACCTGCTGTAAAATGCTTGATTTCGAGAGTGAGCGAAACTAATGAAAACATTGTTGGGGTAAAACCTAAAGGGAAAGATCTAGCACCAAATCCAATTTGCCATCTGATCTAACTTCTGGAGGCAGTCAAAATGAGTATTTGAATTCTTCCCTACCTTATTCCTGTGCTGAGATACAGGCTGCTCCAACCTGCTGTAAAATGCTTGATTTCGAGAGTGAGCGAAACTAATGAAAACATTGTTGGGGTAAAACCTAAAGGGAAAGACCTAGCACCAAATCCAATTTGCCATCTGATCTAACTTCTGGAGGCAGTCAAAATGAGCCTTAGAATTCTTCCCTACCTTATTCCTGTGCTGAGATACAGGCTGCTCCAACCTGCTGTAAAATGCTTGATTTCGAGAGTGAGCGAAACTAATGAAAACATTGTTGGGGTAAAACCTAAAGGGAAAGACCTAGCACCAAATCCAATTTGCCATCTGATCTAACTTCTGGAGGCAGTCAAAATGATCCTTAGAATTCTTCCCTACCTTATTCCTGTGCTGAGATACAGGCTGCTCCAACCTGCTGTAAAATGCTTGATTTCGAGAGTGAGCGAAACTAATGAAAACATTGTTGGGGTAAAACCTAAAGGGAAAGGCCTAGCACCAAATTTCATTGGCCATCTGATCTAACTTCTGGAGGCAGTCAAAATGATCCTTAGAATTCTTCCCTACCTTATTCCTGTGCTGAGATACAGGCTGCTCCAACCTGCTGTAAAATGCTTGATTTCGAGAGTGAGCAAAACTAATGAAAACATTGTTGGGGTAAAACCTAAAGGGAATGACCTAGCACCAAATTCCATTGGCCATCTGATCTAACTTCTGGAGGCAGTCAAAATGATCCTTAGAATTCTTCCCTACCTTATTCCTGTGCTGAGATACAGGCTGCTCCAACCTGCTGTAAAATGCTTGATTTCGAGAGTGAGCGAAACTAATGAAAACATTGTTGGGGTAAAACCTAAAGGGAAAGACCTAGCACCAAATTGCATTGGCCATCTGATCTAACTTCTGGAGGCAGTCAAAATGATCATTTGAATTCTTCCCTACCTTATTCCTGTGCTGAGATACAGGCTGCTCCAACCTGCTGTAAAATGCTTGATTTCGAGAGTGAGCGAAACTAATGAAAACATTGCTGGGGTAAAACCTAAAGGGAAAGGCCTAGCACCAAATTGCATTGGGCATCTGATCTAACTTCTGGAGGCAGTCAAAATGAGTATTTGAATTCTTCCCTACCTTATTACTGTGCTGAGATACAGGCTGCTCCAACCTGCTGTAAAATGCTTGATTTCGAGAGTGAGCGAAACTAATGAAAACATTGTTGGGGTAAAACCTAAAGGGAAAGGCCTAGCACCAAATTGCATTGGCCATCTGATCTAACTTCTGGAGGCAGTCAAAATGATCCTTAGAATTCTTCCCTACCTTATTCCTGTGCTGAGATACTGGCTGCTCCAACCTGCTGTAAAATGCTTGATTTCGAGAGTGAGCGAAACTAATGAAAACATTGTTGGGGTAAAACCTAAAGGGAAAGGCCTAGCACCAAATTGCATTGGCCATCTGATCTAACTTCTGGAGGCAGTCAAAATGATCCTTAGAATTCTTCCCTACCTTATTCCTGTGCTGAGATACAGGCTGCTCCAACCTGCTGTAAAATGCTTGATTTCGAGAGTGAGCGAAACTAATGAAAACATTGTTGGGGTAAAACCTAAAGGCAAAGGCCTAGCACCAAATTCCATTGGCCATCTGATCTAACTTCTGGAGGCAGTCAAAATGATCCTTAGAATTCTTCCCTACCTTATTCCTGTGCTGAGATACAGGCTGCTCCAACCTGCTGTAAAATGCTTGATTTCGAGAGTGAGCGAAACTAATGAAAACATTGTTGGGGTAAAACCTAAAGGGAAAGACCTAGCACCAAATTCCATTGGCCATCTGATCTAACTTCTGGAGGCAGTCAAAATGAGTATTTGAATTCTTCCCTACCTTATTCCTGTGCTGAGATACAGGCTGCTCCAACCTGCTGTAAAATGCTTGATTTCGAGAGTGAGCAAAACTAATGAAAACATTGTTGGGGTAAAACCTAAAGGGAAAGGCCTAGCACCAAATTGCATTGGCCATCTGATCTAACTTCTGGAGGCAGTCAAAATGATCCTTAGAATTCTTCCCTACCTTATTCCTGTGCTGAGATACAGGCTGCTCCAACCTGCTGTAAAATGCTTGATTTCGAGAGTGAGCAAAACTAATGAAAACATTGTTGGGGTAAAACCTAAAGGGAAAGACCTAGCACCAAATTCCATTGGCCATCTGATCTAACTTCTGGAGGCAGTCAAAATGAGCCTTAGAATTCTTCCCTACCTTATTCCTGTGCTGAGATACAGGCTGCTCCAACCTGCTGTAAAATGCTTGATTTCGAGAGTGAGCGAAACTAATGAAAACATTGTTGGGGTAAAACCTAAAGGGAAAGACCTAGCACCAAATTCCATTGGCCATCTGATCTAACTTCTGGAGGCAGTCAAAATGAGTATTTGAATTCTTCCCTACCTTATTCCTGTGCTGAGATACAGGCTGCTCCAACCTGCTGTAAAATGCTTGATTTCGAGAGTGAGCGAAACTAATGAAAACATTGTTGGGGTAAAACCTAAAGAGAAAGGCCTAGCACCAAATTGCATTGGCCATCTGATCTAACTTCTGGAGGCAGTCAAAATGAGTATTTGAATTCTTCCCTACCTTATTCCTGTGCTGAGATACAGGCTGCTCCAACCTGCTGTAAAATGCTTGATTTCGAGAGTGAGCGAAACTAATGAAAACATTGTTGGGGTAAAACCTAAAGGGAAAGACCTAGCACCAAATCCAATTTGCCATCTGATCTAACTTCTGGAGGCAGTCAAAATGAGTATTTGAATTCTTCCCTACCTTATTCCTGTGCTGAGATACAGGCTGCTCCAACCTGCTGTAAAATGCTTGATTTCGAGAGTGAGCGAAACTAATGAAAACATTGTTGGGGTAAAACCTAAAGGGAAAGACCTAGCACCAAATCCAATTTGCCATCTGATCTAACTTCTGGAGGCAGTCAAAATGATCCTTAGAATTCTTCCCTACCTTATTCCTGTGCTGAGATACAGGCTGCTCCAACCTGCTGTAAAATGCTTGATTTCGAGAGTGAGCGAAACTAATGAAAACATTGTTGGGGTAAAACCTAAAGGGAAAGACCTAGCACCAAATCCAATTTGCCATCTGATCTAACTTCTGGAGGCAGTCAAAATGATCCTTAGAATTCTTCCCTACCTTATTCCTGTGCTGAGATACAGGCTGCTCCAACCTGCTGTAAAATGCTTGATTTCGAGAGTGAGCGAAACTAATGAAAACATTGTTGGGGTAAAACCTAAAGGGAAAGATCTAGCACCAAATCCAATTTGCCATCTGATCTAACTTCTGGAGGCAGTCAAAATGAGTATTTGAATTCTTCCCTACCTTATTCCTGTGCTGAGATACAGGCTGCTCCAACCTGCTGTAAAATGCTTGATTTCGAGAGTGAGCGAAACTAATGAAAACATTGTTGGGGTAAAACCTAAAGGGAAAGACCTAGCACCAAATCCAATTTGCCATCTGATCTAACTTCTGGAGGCAGTCAAAATGATCCTTAGAATTCTTCCCTACCTTATTCCTGTGCTGAGATACAGGCTGCTCCAACCTGCTGTAAAATGCTTGATTTCGAGAGTGAGCGAAACTAATGAAAACATTGTTGGGGTAAAACCTAAAGGGAAAGACCTAGCACCAAATCCAATTTGCCATCTGATCTAACTTCTGGAGGCAGTCAAAATGAGCCTTAGAATTCTTCCCTACCTTATTCCTGTGCTGAGATACAGGCTGCTCCAACCTGCTGTAAAATGCTTGATTTCGAGAGTGAGCGAAACTAATGAAAACATTGTTGGGGTAAAACCTAAAGGGAAAGACCTAGCACCAAATCCAATTTGCCATCTGATCTAACTTCTGGAGGCAGTCAAAATGAGCCTTAGAATTCTTCCCTACCTTATTCCTGTGCTGAGATACAGGCTGCTCCAACCTGCTGTAAAATGCTTGATTTCGAGAGTGAGCGAAACTAATGAAAACATTGTTGGGGTAAAACCTAAAGGGAAAGACCTAGCACCAAATTGCATTGGCCATCTGATCTAACTTCTGGAGGCAGTCAAAATGATCCTTACAATTCTTCCCTACCTTATTCCTGTGCTGAGATACAGGCTGCTCCAACCTGCTGTAAAATGCTTGATTTCGAGAGTGAGCGAAACTAATGAAAACATTGTTGGGGTAAAACCTAAAGGGAAAGACCTAGCACCAAATTGCATTGGCCATCTGATCTAACTTCTGGAGGCAGTCAAAATGAGTATTTGAATTCTTCCCTACCTTATTCCTGTGCTGAGATACAGGCTGCTCCAACCTGCTGTAAAATGCTTGATTTCGAGAGTGAGCGAAACTAATGAAAACATTGTTGGGGTAAAACCTAAAGGGAAAGATCTAGCACCAAATCCAATTTGCCATCTGATCTAACTTCTGGAGGCAGTCAAAATGAGTATTTGAATTCTTCCCTACCTTATTCCTGTGCTGAGATACAGGCTGCTCCAACCTGCTGTAAAATGCTTGATTTCGAGAGTGAGCGAAACTAATGAAAACATTGTTGGGGGTAAAACCTAAAGGGAAAGACCTAGCACCAAATTCCATTGGCCATCTGATCTAACTTCTGGAGGCAGTCAAAATGATCCTTAGAATTCTTCCCTACCTTATTCCTGTGCTGAGATACAGGCTGCTCCAACCTGCTGTAAAATGCTTGATTTCGAGAGTGAGCGAAACTAATGAAAACATTGTTGGGGTAAAACCTAAAGGGAAAGACCTAGCACCAAATCCAATTTGCCATCTGATCTAACTTCTGGAGGCAGTCAAAATGATCCTTAGAATTCTTCCCTACCTTATTCCTGTGCTGAGATACAGGCTGCTCCAACCTGCTGTAAAATGCTTGATTTCGAGAGTGAGCGAAACTAATGAAAACATTGTTGGGGTAAAACCTAAAGGGAAAGACCTAGCACCAAATTCCATTGGCCATCTGATCTAACTTCTGGAGGCAGTCAAAATGATCCTTAGAATTCTTCCCTACCTTATTCCTGTGCTGAGATACAGGCTGCTCCAACCTGCTGTAAAATGCTTGATTTCGAGAGTGAGCGAAACTAATGAAAACATTGTTGGGGTAAAACCTAAAGGGAAAGACCTAGCACCAAATCCAATTTGCCATCTGATCTAACTTCTGGAGGCAGTCAAAATGATCCTTAGAATTCTTCCCTACCTTATTCCTGTGCTGAGATACAGGCTGCTCCAACCTGCTGTAAAATGCTTGATTTCGAGAGTGAGTGAAACTAATGAAAACATTGTTGGGGTAAAACCTAAAGGGAAAGACCTAGCACCAAATCCAATTTGCCATCTGATCTAACTTCTGGAGGCAGTCAAAATGATCCTTAGAATTCTTCCCTACCTTATTCCTGTGCTGAGATACAGGCTGCTCCAACCTGCTGTAAAATGCTTGATTTCGAGAGTGAGCGAAACTAATGAAAACATTGTTGGGGTAAAACCTAAAGGGAAAGACCTAGCACCAAATTCCATTGGCCATCTGATCTAACTTCTGGAGGCAGTCAAAATGAGTATTTGAATTCTTCCCTACCTTATTCCTGTGCTGAGATACAGGCTGCTCCAACCTGCTGTAAAATGCTTGATTTCGAGAGTGAGCGAAACTAATGAAAACATAGTTGGGGTAAAACCTAAAGGGAAAGACCTAGCACCAAATCCAATTTGCCATCTGATCTAACTTCTGGAGGCAGTCAAAATGATCCTTAGAATTCTTCCCTACCTTATTCCTGTGCTGAGATACAGGCTGCTCCAACCTGCTGTAAAATGCTTGATTTCGAGAGTGAGCGAAACTAATGAAAACATTGTTGGGGTAAAACCTAAAGGGAAAGACCTAGCACCAAATTCCATTGGCCATCTGATCTAACTTCTGGAGGCAGTCAAAATGATCCTTAGAATTCTTCCCTACCTTATTCCTGTGCTGAGATACAGGCTGCTCCAACCTGCTGTAAAATGCTTGATTTCGAGAGTGAGCGAAACTAATGAAAACATTGTTGGGGTAAAACCTAAAGGGAAAGACCTAGCACCAAATCCAATTTGCCATCTGATCTAACTTCTGGAGGCAGTCAAAATGATCCTTAGAATTCTTCCCTACCTTATTCCTGTGCTGAGATACAGGCTGCTCCAACCTGCTGTAAAATGCTTGATTTCGAGAGTGAGCGAAACTAATGAAAACATTGTTGGGGTAAAACCTAAAGGGAAAGACCTAGCACCAAATTCCATTGGCCATCTGATCTAACTTCTGGAGGCAGTCAAAATGATCCTTAGAATTCTTCCCTACCTTATTCCTGTGCTGAGATACAGGCTGCTCCAACCTGCTGTAAAATGCTTGATTTCGAGAGTGAGCGAAACTAATGAAAACATTGTTGGGGTAAAACCTAAAGGGAAAGACCTAGCACCAAATCCAATTTGCCATCTGATCTAACTTCTGGAGGCAGTCAAAATGATCCTTAGAATTCTTCCCTACCTTATTCCTGTGCTGAGATACAGGCTGCTCCAACCTGCTGTAAAATGCTTGATTTCGAGAGTGAGCGAAACTAATGAAAACATTGTTGGGGTAAAACCTAAAGGGAAAGACCTAGCACCAAATTCCATTGGCCATCTGATCTAACTTCTGGAGGCAGTCAAAATGATCCTTACAATTCTTCCCTACCTTATTCCTGTGCTGAGATACAGGCTGCTCCAACCTGCTGTAAAATGCTTGATTTCGAGAGTGAGCGAAACTAATGAAAACATTGTTGGGGTAAAACCTAAAGGGAAAGACCTAGCACCAAATTCCATTGGCCATCTGATCTAACTTCTGGAGGCAGTCAAAATGAGTATTTGAATTCTTCCCTACCTTATTCCTGTGCTGAGATACAGGCTGCTCCAACCTGCTGTAAAATGCTTGATTTCGAGAGTGAGCGAAACTAATAAAAACATTGTTGGGGTAAAACCTAAAGGGAAAGACCTAGCACCAAATTCCATTGGCCATCTGATCTAACTTCTGGAGGCAGTCAAAATGAGTATTTGAATTCTTCCCTACCTTATTCCTGTGCTGAGATACAGGCTGCTCCAACCTGCTGTAAAATGCTTGATTTCGAGAGTGAGCGAAACTAATGAAAACATTGTTGGGGTAAAACCTAAAGGGAAAGACCTAGCACCAAATCCAATTTGCCATCTGATCTAACTTCTGGAGGCAGTCAAAATGATCCTTAGAATTCTTCCCTACCTTATTCCTGTGCTGAGATACAGGCTGCTCCAACCTGCTGTAAAATGCTTGATTTCGAGAGTGAGCGAAACTAATGAAAACATTGTTGGGGTAAAACCTAAAGGGAAAGACCTAGCACCAAATCCGATTTGCCATCTGATCTAACTTCTGGAGGCAGTCAAAATGATCCTTAGAATTCTTCCCTACCTTATTCCTGTGCTGAGATACAGGCTGCTCCAACCTGCTGTAAAATGCTTGATTTCGAGAGTGAGCGAAACTAATGAAAACATTGTTGGGGGTAAAACCTAAAGGGAAAGACCTAGCACCAAATTCCATTGGCCATCTGATCTAACTTCTGGAGGCAGTCCAAATGATCCTTAGAATTCTTCCCTACCTTATTCCTGTGCTGAGATACAGGCTGCTCCAACCTGCTGTAAAATGCTTGATTTCGAGAGTGAGCGAAACTAATGAAAACATTGTTGGGGTAAAAACCTAAAGGGAAAGACCTAGCACCAAATTCCATTGGCCATCTGATCTAACTTCTGGAGGCAGTCAAAATGATCCTTAGAATTCTTCCCTACCTTATTCCTGTGCTGAGATACAGGCTGCTCCAACCTGCTGTAAAATGCTTGATTTCGAGAGTGAGCGAAACTAATGAAAACATTGTTGGGGTAAAACCTAAAGGGAAAGACCTAGCACCAAATCCAATTTGCCATCTGATCTAACTTCTGGAGGCAGTCTAAATGAGCCTTAGAATTCTTCCCTACCTTATTCCTGTGCTGAGATACAGGCTGCTCCAACCTGCTGTAAAATGCTTGATTTCGAGAAGTGAGCGAAACTAATGAAAACATTGTTGGGGTAAAACCTAAAGGGAAAGACCTAGCACCAAATTCCATTGGCCATCTGATCTAACTTCTGGAGGCAGTCAAAATGATCCTTAGAATTCTTCCCTACCTTATTCCTGTGCTGAGATACAGGCTGCTCCAACCTGCTGTAAAATGCTTGATTTCGAGAGTGAGCGAAACTAATGAAAACATTGTTGGGGTAAAACCTAAAGGGAAAGACCTAGCACCAAATCCAATTTGCCATCTGATCTAACTTCTGGAGGCAGTCAAAATGATCCTTAGAATTCTTCCCTACCTTATTCCTGTGCTGAGATACAGGCTGCTCCAACCTGCTGTAAAATGCTTGATTTCGAGAGTGAGCGAAACTAATGAAAAACATTGTTGGGGTAAAACCTAAAGGGAAAGACCTAGCACCAAATTCCATTGGCCATCTGATCTAACTTCTGGAGGCAGTCCAAATGATCCTTAGAATTCTTCCCTACCTTATTCCTGTGCTGAGATACAGGGCTGCTCCAACCTGCTGTAAAATGCTTGATTTCGAGAGTGAGCGAAACTAATGAAAACATTGTTGGGGTAAAACCTAAAGGGAAAGACCTAGCACCAAATTCCATTGGCCATCTGATCTAACTTCTGGAGGCAGTCAAAATGAGTATTTGAATTCTTCCCTACCTTATTCCTGTGCTGAGATACAGGCTGCTCCAACCTGCTGTAAAATGCTTGATTTCGAGAGTGAGCGAAACTAATGAAAACATAGTTGGGGTAAAACCTAAAGGGAAAGACCTAGCACCAAATCCAATTTGCCATCTGATCTAACTTCTGGAGGCAGTCAAAATGATCCTTAGAATTCTTCCCTACCTTATTCCTGTGCTGAGATACAGGCTGCTCCAACCTGCTGTAAAATGCTTGATTTCGAGAGTGAGCGAAACTAATGAAAACATTGTTGGGGTAAAACCTAAAGGGAAAGACCTAGCACCAAATTCCATTGGCCATCTGATCTAACTTCTGGAGGCAGTCAAAATGATCCTTAGAATTCTTCCCTACCTTATTCCTGTGCTGAGATACAGGCTGCTCCAACCTGCTGTAAAATGCTTGATTTCGAGAGTGAGCGAAACTAATGAAAACATTGTTGGGGTAAAACCTAAAGGGAAAGACCTAGCACCAAATTCCATTGGCCATCTGATCTAACTTCTGGAGGCAGTCAAAATGAGTATTTGAATTCTTCCCTACCTTATTCCTGTGCTGAGATACAGGCTGCTCCAACCTGCTGTAAAATGCTTGATTTCGAGAGTGAGCGAAACTAATGAAAACATTGTTGGGGTAAAACCTAAAGGGAAAGACCTAGCACCAAATCCAATTTGCCATCTGATCTAACTTCTGGAGGCAGTCAAAATGATCCTTAGAATTCTTCCCTACCTTATTCCTGTGCTGAGATACAGGCTGCTCCAACCTGCTGTAAAATGCTTGATTTCGAGAGTGAGCGAAACTAATGAAAACATTGTTGGGGTAAAACCTAAAGGGAAAGACCTAGCACCAAATTCCATTGGCCATCTGATCTAACTTCTGGAGGCAGTCAAAATGATCCTTAGAATTCTTCCCTACCTTATTCCTGTGCTGAGATACAGGCTGCTCCAACCTGCTGTAAAATGCTTGATTTCGAGAGTGAGCGAAACTAATGAAAACATTGTTGGGGTAAAACCTAAAGGGAAAGACCTAGCACCAAATCCAATTTGCCATCTGATCTAACTTCTGGAGGCAGTCAAAATGATCCTTAGAATTCTTCCCTACCTTATTCCTGTGCTGAGATACAGGCTGCTCCAACCTGCTGTAAAATGCTTGATTTCGAGAGTGAGCGAAACTAATGAAAACATTGTTGGGGTAAAACCTAAAGGGAAAGACCTAGCACCAAATTCCATTGGCCATCTGATCTAACTTCTGGAGGCAGTCAAAATGAGTATTTGAATTCTTCCCTACCTTATTCCTGTGCTGAGATACAGGCTGCTCCAGCCTGCTGTAAAATGCTTGATTTCGAGAGTGAGCGAAACTAATGAAAACATTGTTGGGGTAAAACCTAAAGGGAAAGACCTAGCACCAAATCCAATTTGCCATCTGATCTAACTTCTGGAGGCAGTCAAAATGATCCTTAGAATTCTTCCCTACCTTATTCCTGTGCTGAGATACAGGCTGCTCCAACCTGCTGTAAAATGCTTGATTTCGAGAGTGAGCGAAACTAATGAAAACATTGTTGGGGTAAAACCTAAAGGGAAAGACCTAGCACCAAATTCCATTGGCCATCTGATCTAACTTCTGGAGGCAGTCAAAATGATCCTTAGAATTCTTCCCTACCTTATTCCTGTGCTGAGATACAGGCTGCTCCAACCTGCTGTAAAATGCTTGATTTCGAGAGTGAGCGAAACTAATGAAAACATTGTTGGGGTAAAACCTAAAGGGAAAGACCTAGCACCAAATTCCATTGGCCATCTGATCTAACTTCTGGAGGCAGTCAAAATGAGTATTTGAAT
>NW_027143457.1:0-60069 GCF_026170545.1 Melanerpes formicivorus | reverse complement strand
TGGGCTGGGCTGGGGATGAGGCTGGAGTGGGGCTGGGGCTGGGTCCAGGGCAGGGGCTAGCCTGGGGCAGGGATGGGGGCTGGGCTGGAGCTGCGGACAGGGCTGGGGCTAGGGGCTGAGGTAGAGGTAGGGCTGGGGCTGGATTGGGGCCAGGGCTGGGGCAGGACTAGGCTTGAGGCTGGGTCTTGGGTTGGGGCTGAGACTGGCGCAGGGCTGGGGCTGGGGTGGAACCAAGGCTTGGGCAGGGCTGGGGCTGGGGCTGGAGCCAGGGCTGGGGCAGGAGCCAGGGCTGGGGCAGGGCTGAGTTTGGGGCCTGGGGCTTGTCTGGGCTGGGGCTGGGGCCAGGGCTGGGGCAGGGCTGGGTCTGGGGCTGGACTGAGGGTAGGTCTGGGCTAGGCCTGGGGCTGGGGCAGGGCTAGGTTAGGGCTGGGCTGATGCCGGGGCTGGGTCCAGGCCTGGGGGCTGGGCTGAGGGCAGGGCTGGGCTGGGGACTGGGGCTGGGCCGGGGCATGGCTGGGGCTGGGGCAGGGCTGTGGCTGGGGATGAGGCTGGGGTGGGGCTGGGGCTGGGTCCAGGGCAGGGGCTGGCTGGGGCTGGGGCTAGGCTGGGGCAGGGCTGGGGCAGGGCTGGGGCTGGGGCTGGGTCCAGGGTGGGGCTGGGGGCTGGGCTGGGGGCAGGGCTGGGGCAGGGCTGGGGCTGGGGCTGGGTGCAGGGCAGGGTCTGGACTGGGGCTGGGGCTAGGCTGGGGCAGGGCTGGGGCTGGGCTGGGGCTGGGGCTGGGTGCAGGGTGGGGCTGGGGCTGGGCTGGGGTTGGGCTGGGTCTGGGTGGTGGCTGGGGCTGGGCTGGGGCTGGGGTTGGGCTGAGGGCAGGGCTGGGGCTGGGCTGGGGCTTGGTCCAGGGCTGGGGCTGGGCTGGGGCTGGGTCCAGGGCTGTGGCTGGGCTGTGGCTGGAGCTGGGCTGGGGGCTGAGGGTGAGGCTGGGGCTGGGCTGGGGCTGGGGCAGGGCTAGGGTTGGGCTGGGGCTGGGTCCAGGGTAGGGGCTGGGCTGGGGCTGGGCTGGTCTGGGGCAGGGCTGGGGGCTAGGGCTGGAGCTGGGGCCGGGCTAGGGCTGGGCTGGGGGCAAGGATGGGGCTGGGGCTGGGGCTAGGCTAGGGCTGGGCTGGGGCTGGGGCAGGGCTGGGGCTGGGCTGGGGCTGGGGCTGGGTCCAGGTTGGGGCTGGGGCTGGGCTGGGGGCAGGGCTGGGTCTGGGTGGTGGCTGGGGCTGGGCTGGGGCTGGGGCTGGGGCTGGGGCTGGGGCTGGGTCCTGGGCAGGGGCTGGGTCCAGGTCAGGGGCTGGGCTGGGGCTGGGGCTGGTTGCAGGGTGGGGCTGGGTCTGGAGCTGGGGCAGAACTGGGGCTTGGCTGGGGCTGGGGCTGGGCTGTAGCTGGGCTGTGGCTGGAGCTCGGCTGGGGCTGGGTCCAGGGTAGGGGCTGGGCTGGGGCTGGGGCTGGGCCGGGGCAGGGCTGGGGCAGGAGCTGGGCTGGGGCCGAGTGTGGGGCTGGGGCTGGGGCTGGGGCTGAGTGCAGGGTTGGGCTGGGGCTGGGGCAGGGCTGCGACAGGGGCTGGGGCTGTGGGCAGGGCTGGGGCTAGAGCTGGGGCAGGGCTGGGGCCGGGCTGGGGCTGCGTTCGGTGCAGAGCTGGGGCTGGGGCAGGGCGGGGCCTGGGGCAGGGCTGGGCTAGGGCTGAACTGGGGCAGGGCTGAGGCTGGGGCTGGGCTGGGGGCAGGGATGGGACCTCGGCTGGGGATGCGGCTGGAGTGGGGCTGGGGCTGGGTCCAGGGCAGGGGCTGGGCTGGGGATGGTGTTGGGCTGGGGCAGGGCTGGAGCTGGGGTTGGGCTGGGCTGGGGCTGGGGCTGGGCTGAGGGCAGGGCTGGGGCAGGGCTGGGGCTGGGTGCAGGGTGGGGCTGGGTCTGGGGCTGGGGCAGAACTGGGGCTGGGCTGAGGGCAGGGCTGGGGCAGGGCTGGGGCTGGGTCCAGGGCTGTGGCTGGGCTGGGGCTGGGCTGGGGGCTGGGTCCAGGGTAGGGGCTGGGCTGGGGCTGGGGCTGGGCCGGGGCAGGGCTGGGGCAGGAGCTGGGCTGGGGCCGAGTGTGGGGCTGGGGCTGGGGCTGGGGCTGAGGGCAGGGCTGGGCTGGGGCTGGGGCAGGGCTGGGACAGGGGCCGGGGCTGGGGGCAGGGCTGGGTCTGGGTGGTGGCTGGGGCTGGGCTGGGGCTGGGACTGGGTCCAGGGCAAGGTCTGGACTGGGGGTAGGTGCAGGGTGGGGCTGGGTCTGGGACTGGGGCAGCACTGGGGCCGGGCTGGGGCTGGGCTGAGGGCAGGGCTGGGGCAGGGCTGGGGCTGGGGGCTGGGGCTGGGGCTGGGCTGTGGCTGGAGCTGGGCTGGGGCTGAGAGTGGGGCTGGGGCTGGGCTAGGGCTGGGCTGGGGCTGGGGCTGGGGCATGGCTGGGGCTGGGCTGGGGCTGGGCTGGGGCAGGGCTGGAGCTGGGGTTGGGCTGGAGCTGGGGTTGGGCTGGGGCAGGGCTGGAGCTGGGGTTGGGCTGGAGCTGGGTTTGGGCTGGGGCTGGGGCTGGGTCCAGGGCTGGGGCCGGGGCTGGGGCTGGAGCTGGGCTGGGACTGAGGGTGGGGCTGGGGCTGCGACTGGGGCTGGGTCTAGGGCTGGGGTTGGGCTGGGGCTGGGGCTGGGGCTGGGGCTGCGTTCGGTGCAGAGCTGGGGCTGGGGAAGGGCGGGGCCTGGGGCAGGGCTGGGCTAGGGCTGAACTGGGGCAGGGCTGAGGCTGGGGCTGGGCTGGTGGCAGGGATGGACCTCGGCTGGGGATGCGGCTGGAGTGGGGCTGGGGCTGGGTCCAGGGCAAGGGGCTGGGCTGGGGATGGTGTTGGGCTGGGGCAGGGCTGGGGCTGGGGCTGGGTCCAGGGTGGGGGCTGGGCTGTGGCTGGAGCTGGGCTGGGGCTGTGAATGGGGCTGGGACTGGGCTCGGGGTGGGCTGGGGCAGGGCTGGGGCTAGGGCTGGGGCTGGGCTGGGGCTGGGTCCAGGGCTGTGGCTGGGCTGTGGCTGGAGCTGGGCTGACGCTGTGAATGGGGCTGGGGCTGGGCTGGGGTTGGGCTGGGGCAGGGCTGGGGCTAGGGCTGGGGCTGGGCTGGGGCGGGGGTCCAGGGCAGGGTCTGGGCTGGGGCTGGGGCTGGGCCGGGGCAGGGGCTGGCCTGGGGCCGAGGGTGGGGCTGGGGCTGGGGCTGAGGGCAGGGGCCCGGTCTGGGGCCAGAGCTGGGGCAGGGCTGGGGCCCGGCTGGGGCTGGGTTCGGTGCAGGGCTGGGGCTGTGGCAGGGCTGGGCTAGGGCTGGGCTGGGGGCCGGGGCTGGGGCCGGGGGTGGGGCTGGGGCTGGGGCAGGGCTGGGGAAGAGGCTGGGGTGGGGCTGGGGGTGGGTCCAGGGCTGGGGCTGGGCTGGGACCAGGACTGGGCTGGGGCAGGGACTGGGGCAGGGCTGGGGCTGGGGCTGGGGCTGGGCGGTGGCTGGGGCTGGGATGGGGCAGGGCTGGGGCTGGGGCTGGGCTGGGGGCAAGGCTGGGGCTGGGACTGGGGCTGGGGCTTGGGCTGGGGCAGGGCTGGGCCTGGGCTGGGGATGAGGCTGGGCTGGGGCTGGGGCTGGGGCTGGGTCTGGGTTCGGGGCTCGGTCCAGGGCAGGGGCAGGGCTGGGGCCGAGTCTGGGGCTGGGGCAGGGGCTGGGGCTGGGGACAGGGCTGGGGCCAGAGCTGGGGCAGGGCTGGGGCCGGGCTGGGGCTGGGTTCGGTGCAGAGCTGGGGCTGGGGCAGGGCGGGGGGCTGGGGCAGGGCTGGGGCTGGGGCTGGGCTGGGGGCAGGAATGGGGATGGGCCAGGGCTGGGCTGAGGGAATGGATGGGGCTGGGTCTGGGGCTTGGGCTGGGGCTTGGGCTGGGCTGGGGATGAGGCTGGAGTGGGGCTGGGTCTGGGGCTTGGGCTGGGGCTTGGGCTGGGCTGGGGGATGAGGCTGGAGTGGGGCTGGGCTGGGGCTGGGGCTAGGCTGGGGCAGGTCTGGGGCTGGGCGGGGGCTGGGCTGGGACCAGGACTGGGGCAGGGCTGGGGCTGGGGTTGGGCTGAGGGCAGGGCTGGGGCAGGGCTGGGGCTGGGGCTGGGGCTGGGCTGGGGCTGGGTCCAGGGCTGTGGCTGGGCTGTGGCTGGAGCTGGGCTGGGGCTGAGGGTGGGGCTGGGGCTGGGCTAGGGCTGGGCTGGGGCTGGGGCTGGGGCTGGGGCAGGGCTGGGGCTGGGCTGGGGCTGGGTCCAGGGTAGGGGCTGGGCTGGGGCTGGGCTGGGGCCAGGGCAGGGCTGGGGCTAGGGCTGGAACTGGGGCCGGGCAAGGGCTGGACTGGGGGCAAGGATGGGGCTGGGGTTGGGGCTGGGCCAGTGCTTGGGCTGGGCTGGGACCAGGGATGGGCTGGGGTAAGGCTGGCACAGGGCTGGGGCTGTGGCTGGGTCTGGGGCGGAGACTGGGGCAGGGCTGGAACCTGCGCTGGGGCTGGGGCCAAGGTTGGGGCTGGGGCTGGGCTGGTGGCGAGGGTGGGGCTGGGGCTGGGGCTGGGGCTAGGGACAGGGCTGGGGCCAGGCTGGGTCTGGGGCTGGGCTGAGGGCAGGGTTGGGCTGAGGGCAGGGCTGGGGCTGGGGGCTGGGATGGGGCAGGACTGGGACTGGGGCAGGGGCACGGGCCGAGGCTGGGGGACAGGGCTAGGGCTGGAGCTAGGGCAGGGCTGGGGCCAGGCTGGGGCTGGGTTCGGCTCAGGGCTGGGGCTTGGTCCAGGGCTGGGGCTGGGCTAGGGCAAGGGCTGGGGCTGGGGCTGGGCTGGGGCTGGGCTGGGGCTGGGGCTGGGGCTGGGTCCAGGTTGGGGCTGGGGCTGGGCTGGGGGCAGGGCTGGGGCAGGGCTGGGGCTGGGTCCAGGGCTGTGGCTGGGCTGTGGCTGGAGCTGGGCTGGGGCTGAGGGTGGGGCTGGGGCTGGGCTAGGGCTGGGCTGGGGCTGGGGCATGGCTGGGGCTGGGCTGGGGCTGGGGGCTGGGATGGGGCAGGACTGGGACTGGGGCAGGGGCACAGGCCGAGGTTGGGGACAGGGCTAGGGCTGGAGCTAGGGCAGGGCTGGGGCCAGGCTGGGGCTGGGTTCGGCTCAGGGGTGGGGCTTGGTCCAGGGCTGGGGCTAGGCTAGGGCAGGGCTGGGGCTGGGGCTGGGCTGGGGCTGGGGATGTGGCTGGGTTGGGGCTGGGGCCGGATCCAGGGCTGGGGCTGGGCTGGGGCTGGGCTGGGGCTGGGTCCAGGGTAGGGGCTGGGCTGGGGCTGGGGCTGGGCCGGGGCAGGGCTGGGGCAGGAGATGGGCTGGGGCCGAGTGTGGGGCTGGGGCTGGGGCTGGGGCTGAGGGCTGGAGCTAGAGCTGGGGCAGGGCTGGGGCCGGGCTGGGGCTGCGTTCAGTGCAGAGCTGGGGCTGGGGCAGGGCGGGGCCTGGGGCAGGGCTGGGCTAGGGCTGAACTGGGGCAGGGCTGAGGCTGGGGCTGGGCTGGGGGCAGGGATGGGGCTGGGTCTGGGGCTTGGGCTGGGGCATGGATGGACCTGTGCTGGGGATGAGGCTGGAGTGGGGCTAAGGCTGGGTCCAGACAGGGGCTGGGCTGGGGATGGGGTTGGTCTGGGGCAGGGCTGGAGCTGGGGTTGTGCTGGGGCTGGGGCTGGGTCCAGGGCTGGGGCTGGGCTGTGGCTGGAGCTGGGCTGGGGCTGAGGGTGGGGCTGGGGCTGGGCTGGGGCCTGGGCTGCGACTGGGGCTGGGTCCAGGGCTGGGGTTGGGCTGGGGCTGGGGATGGGGCTGGGGTGGGGCTGGGTTCTGGGCAGGGGCTGGGTCCAGGTCAGGGGCTGGGCTGGGGCTGGGGCTGGGCCGGGGCAGGGCTGGGGCTGGGGCAGGGGTGCGGCTGGAGCTGGGCTGGGTCCGGGGATGGGGCCGTGAGTGGGGCTTGGCTGGGGCCGGGGCTGGGGCCGGGGGTGGGGCTGGGGCTGGGGCTGGGGCTGGGGCGGGGACTGGGAGAGGGCTGGGGCTGGGGCTGGGTCCAGGGCTGGGGCTGGTCTGGTGCTGGGGGCAGAGATGGGGATGGGTCCAGGGCTGGGCTGGGGGAATGGATGGGGCTGGGGCTGGGGCTGGGGCTTGGGCTGGGGCAGGGCTGGGCCTGGGCTGGGGATGAGGCTGGGGTGGGGTCGGGGCTGGGTCCAGGGCAGGGGCTGGGCTGGGGCTGCGGCTAGGCTGGGGCAGGGCTGGGGCAGGGCTGGGACTGGGGCTAGGCTGGGGGCAGAGATGGGGATGGGTCTGGGCTCGGCTGGGGTAACGGATGGGGCTGGGGCTGGGGCTGGGGCTGGGGCTGGGTCCAGGGTGGGGCTGGGCTGGGGCTGGGGCTAGGCTGGGGCAGGGCTGGGGCTGGGGCTGGGTCCAGGGTGAGGCTGGGGTTGGGCCGGGGGCATGGCTGGGGCTGGGCTGGGGTTGGGACTGGGTCCAGGGTAGGGGCTGGACTGGGGCTGGGGCTAGGCTGGGCGGTGGCTGGGGCTGGGATGGGGCAGGGCTGGGGCTGGGGCTGGGCTGGGGGCAGGGATGGGGATGGGGCTGGGGCTGGGGCTTGGGCTGGGGCAGGGCTGGGCCTGGGCTGGGGATGAGGCTGGGCTGGGGCTGGGGCTGGGTCCAGGGCAGGGCTGGGGCTTGGGCTGGGCTGGGACCGGGGCTGGGCTGGGGTAGGGCTGGCACAGGGCTGGGGCTGTGGCTGGGTCTGGGGCGGGGACTGGGACAGGGCTAGGCCTGGGGTAACGGATGGGGCTGGGGCTGGGGCTGGGGCTGGGTCCAGGGTGGGGCTGGGCTGGGGCTGGGGCTAGGCTGGGGCAGGGCTGTGGCCCGGGCTGGGTCCAGGGTGAGGCTGGGGCTCGGCCTGGGGCTGGGCTGTGGCTGTGGCTTGGGACAGGGCTGGGGCCAGGCTGTGTCTGGGGCTGGGCTCAGGGTAGGGCTGGGGCTGGGGGCTGGGATGGGGCAGGACTGGGACTGGGGCAGGGGCACAGGCCGAGGTTGGGGGACAGGGCTAGGGCTGGAGCTAGGGCAGGGCTGGGGCCAGGCTGGGGCTGGGTTCGGCTCAGGGGTGGGGCTTGGTCCAGGGCTGGGGCTGGGCTAGGGCAAGAAAGGGGCTGGGGCTGGGCTGGGGCTGGGGATGTGGCTGGGTTGGGGCTGGGGCCGGGTCCAGGGCAGGGGCTGGGCTGGGTCTGGGACTGGGCTGGGTCTAGGGCTGGGGCTGTGTTGGTGCTCTGCTGGGGGTGGGCTGGGGACTAGGTCTGGGGCAGGGCTGACGCAGGGCTGGGGCTGGGGCCTGGGGTAGGGCTGGGACTGAGGTTGGGGCCGGGGCTGGGGCTGGAGTAGGCTGGAGGCTGGGCCTTGGGCTGGGGCTGGGGGCAGGTCTGGGATGGGGGCATGGCTGGGGCTGGGTTGGGGGCGGGGGCTGGGGCTGGGGCTGGGGCCGGGGCTGGGGCAGGACTGAGGCTGGGGCAGGTCTGGGGCTGGGGCTGGGGCTGGGGCTGGGGCTGGGGATGGGTCTGGGGCTGGGGCTGGGGCTGGGGCTGGAACCAAGTCTTGGGCAGGGCTGGGGCTGGGCATGGACCGCGACTGGGCAGGGACTAGAGCTGGGGCTGGGGTTGGGCTGGGGACGAGGGTGGGGCTGGGGCTGGGGCTGCGGACAGGGCTGTGGCCGAGCTAGGGCTGGGCTGAGGGCAGGGCTGGGCTAGGGCTGGGGCTGGGGCAGGGCTGGGGCCGGGGCTGAGGCTGGGCTGGGGTCTGGGCTGGGCCTGGGACAGGGCTGGGCCCGAGGCTGCGGCAGGGCTGGGGTAGGGCTGGGGCTGGGGCTGGGCTGCGGCCGAGGCTGGGGCAGGGCTGGGGTAGGGCTGGGCCTGGGGCTGGGCTGGGGCTTGGGCTGGGGCAGGGCTGGGCCTGGGCTGGGACCAGGACTGGGCTGGGGCCGAGTCTGGGGCAGGGGCTGGGGCCGGGGGCAGGGGTAGGGCTGGGGCAGGGCTTGAACTGGGGCTGGACTGGGGCCAAGGTTGGGTCTGGGGCTGGGCTGGTGGCGAGGGTGGGGCTGGGGCTGGGGCTGCGGAAAGGGCTGGGGCTAGGGCTGAGGTAGGGGTAGGGCTGGGGCTGGATTGGGGCCAGGGCTGGAGCAGTGCTGGGACTGGGGATGGGCCTTGGGCTGGGGCTGGGCTGGGGCGGGGCTGGGGCTGGGGCTGGGCTGAGGGCAGGTCTGGGGCAGGGTTGGGGATGGGGCTGGGCTGGGGCTGGGTCCAGGGCTGTGGCTGGGCTGTGGCTGGAGCTGGGCTGTGGCTGTGAATGGGGCTGGGGCTGGGCTGGGACTGGGCCGGGGCAGGGCTGGGGCAGGGGCTGGCCTGGGGCCGAGGGTGGGGCTGGGGCTGGGGCTGAGGGCAGGGGGCCCGGGCTGGGGACAGGGCTGGGGCTGGAGCTGGGGCAGGGCTGGGGCCGGGCTGGGGCTGGGTTCGGTGCAGGGCTGGGGCTGGGGCAGGGCTGGGGCTGTGGCAGGGCAGGGCTAGTGCTGGGCTGGGGCCGGGGCTGGGGCCGGGGGTGAGGCTGGGGCTGGGGCAGGGCTGGGGAAGAGGCTGGAGCTGGGTCCAAGGCTGGGTCCAGGGCAGGGGCTGGGCTGGGGCTGGGGCTAGGCTGGGGCAGGGCTGGGGGTGGGCTGGGGCCGGACTGGGATCAGGACTGGGCTGGGGCAGGGACTGGGGGCAAGGCTGGGGCTGGGGACAGGGCTGGGCTGGGGGCTGGGGCTGGGGCTGGGGCAGGGCTTGGGCTGGGCTGGTGGCAAGGATGAGGTTTGGGCTGGGGCTGGGCCAGGGCTTGGGCTGGGCTGGGACCGGGGCTGGTCTGGGGTAGTGCTGGCACAGGGCTGGGGCTGGAGCTGGGCTGGGGCTTGGGCTGGGGCAGGGCTGGGCCTGGGCTGGGACCAGGACTGGGCTGGGGCCGGGGCAGGGGCAGGGCTGGGGCAGGCCTTGAACTGGGGCTGGGCTGGAGCCACGTTTGGGGCTGGGGCTGGCCTGGTGGCAAGGGTGGGCCTGGGGCTGAGGTAGGGGTAGGGCTGGGGCGGGATTGGGGCCAGGGCTGGGGCAGGACTAGGCTTGAGGCTGGGCCTTGGGCTGGGGCTGGGTTGGCGCAGGGCTGGGGCTGGGGCTGGAACCAAGGCTTGGTCAGGGCTGGGGCCTGGGGCTGGAGCCAGGGCTGGGGCTGGAGCCATGGTTGGGGCAGGAGCCAGGGCTGGGGCAGGGCTGAGGTCAGGACTGGGGCTGGGCTGAGGGCAGGGCTGGGGCTGGGGTCTGGGATGGGGGCAGGGCTGGGACTGGGGGCTGGGATGGGGCCAGGCTGGGGCTGGGGCTGGGCTGGGGGCAGGGCTGGGGCTGGGGCTGGGCTGGGGCAGGGCTAGGTATGAGGCTGGGTTGGGGCTGGGGCAGGGTCCAGGGCTGGGGCTGGGCTGGGACCAGGACTGGGCTGGGGCAGGGACTGGGGCAGGGCTGGGGCTGGGGCTGGGGCTGGGCGGTGGCTGGGGCTGGGATGGGGCAGGGCTGGGGCTGGGGCTGGGCTGGGGGCAGGGATGGGGATGGGGCTGGGGCTGGGGCTTGGGCTGGGGCAGGGCTGGGCCTGGGCTGGGGATGAGGCTGGGGTGGGGCTGGGGCTGGGTCCAGGGCAGGGCGGGGGCTTGGGCTGGGCTGGGACCGGGGCTGGGTGTGGTAGGGCTGGCACAGGGCTGGGGCTGTGGCTGGGTCTGGGGCGGGGACTGGGACAGGGCTAGGCCTGGGGCTGGGCTGGGGCCGAGTCTGGGGCTGGGCTGGGGCCGGGGCAGGGGCAGGGCTGGAACTGGGGCTGGGCTGGGGCCAAGGTTGGGGCTGGGGCTGGGCTGGTGGGGAGGGTGGGGCTGGGCTGGTGGGGAGGGTGGGGCTGGGGCTGGGGCTGTGGCTGGGGCCAGGGCTGGGGCCAGGCTGGGTCTGGGGCTGGGCTGGGGGCAGGGCTCGGGCTGGGGCTGGGCTGGGGCTGGGATGGGGCAGGACTGGGACTGGGGCAGGGGCACGGGCCGAGGCTGGGGACAGGGCTAGGGCTGGAGCTAGGGCAGGGCTGGGCCCAGGCTGGGGCTGGGTTCGGCTCAGGGGTGGGGCTTGGTCCAGGGCTGGGGCTGGGCTGGGGCAGGGCTGGGGCTGGGGCTGAGGCAGGGCTGGGGCTGGGCCGGGGCAGGGCTGGGCTGGGGCTGGGCTGGGGCCGGGCTGGGGCTGGGTTCGGTGTAGGGCTGGGGCTGGGGCGGGGCTGGGGCAGGGCTGGGCTGGGGCTGGGGATGGGGCCGTGAGTGGGGCTTGGCTGGGGCTGGGACTGGGGCAGGGCTGGGCCTGGGCTGGGGATGAGGCTGGGTTGGGGCTGGGCTGGGTCCAGGGCTGGGGCTGTGCTGGTGCTCTGCTGGGGGTGGGCTGGGGACTAGGGCTGGGGCAGGGCTGACGCAGGGCTGGGGCTGGGCTGGGGGCAGGGTCTGGGGCCTGGGGTAGGGCTGGGACTGAGGTTGGGGCCGGGGCTGGGGCTGGAGTAGGCTGGAGGCTGGGCCTTGGGCTGGGGCTGGGGGCAGGTCTGGGCTGGGGGCATGGCTGGGGCTGGGTTGGGGGCAGGGCTGGGGCTGGGACTGGGGCTGGGGCTGGGGCTGGGGCAGGACTGAGGCTGGGGCAGGGCTGGGGCTGGGGCTGGGGCTGGGGCTGGGGCTGTGGCCGGGGCTGGGGCAGGACTGAGGCTGGGGCAGGGCTGGGGCTGGGGCTGGGGCTGGGGCTGGGGCTGGGGCTGGGCTGAGGGGAGGGCTGGGGCAGGTTTGGGGATGGGGCTGGGCTGGGGCTGGGCACAGGGCTGTGGCTGGGCTGTGGCTGGAGCTGGGCTGTGGCTGTGAATGGGGCTGGGGCTAGGCTGGGGCTGGGCTGGGGCTGGGGCAGGGATGGGGCTGGGCACGGACCGCGACTGGGCAGGGGTAGAGCTGGGGCTGGGGTTGGGCTGGGGACGAGGGTGGGGCTGGGGCTGGGGCTGGGGCTGCGGACAGGGCTGTGGCCGAGCTAGGGCTGGGGCTGGGGCAGGGCTGGGGCCGGGGCTGAGGCTGGGCTGGGGTCTGGGCTGGGCCTGGGACAGGGCTGGGCCCGGGACAGGGCTGGGCCCGAGGCTGCGGCAGGGCTGGGGTAGGGCTGGGCCTGGGCTGGGGCTTGGGCTGGGGCAGGGGCTGGGGCCGGGGCAGGGGCAGGGCTGGGGTAGGGCTGGGACCAGGACTGGGCTGGGGCCAAATCTGGGGCAGGGGCTGGGGCCGGGGCAGGGGCAGGGCTGCGGCAGGGCTTGAACTGGGGCTGGACTGGGGCCAAGGTTGGGTCTGGGGCTGGGCTGGTGGCGAGGGTGGGGCTGGGGCTGGGGCTGCGGAAAGGGCTGGGGCTAGGGCTGAGTTAGGGGTAGGGCTGGGGCTGGATTGGGGCCAGGGCTGGGGCAGGGCTGGGGCTGGGGCTGGGCCTTGGGCTGGGGCTGGGCTGGGGCTGGGCTGGGGCTGGGGCTGGGCTGAGGGGAGGGCTGGGGCAGGGTTGGGGAAGGGGCTGGGCTGGGGCTGGGTCCAGGGCTGTGGCTGGGCTGTGGCTGTGAATGGGGCTGGGGCTGGGCTGGGGCTGGGGGCAGGTCTGGGCTGGGGGCATGGCTGGGGCAGGGCTGGGGTCTGGGCTCGGCCTGGGACAGGGCTGGGCCCGAGGCTGCGGCAGGGCTGGGGTGGGGCTGGGCTGGGTTCAGTGCAGGGCTGGGGCTGGGGCAGGGCTGGGCTAGGGCTGGGCTGGGGCAGGGGCTGGGGCCATGAGTGGGGCTTGGCTGGGGCCAGGGCTGGGGCCAGGGGTGGGGCTGGGGCTGGGGCAGGGCTGGGCCTGGGCTGGGGATGAGGCTGGGGTGGGGGTGGGGCTGGGTCCAGGGCAGGGGCTGGGTAGGGCTGGGGCTAGGCTGGGGCAGGGCTGGGGCTGGGCTGGGGCCGGACTGGGATCAGGACTGGGCTGGGGCAGGGACTGGGGCAAGGCTGGGGCTGGGGACAGGGCTGGGCTGGGGCTGGGGCTGGGGCAGGGCTTGGGCTGGGCTGGGGGCAAGGATGAGGTTTGGGCTGGGGCTGGGCCAGGGCTTGGGCTGGGCTGGGACCGGGGCTGGTCTGGGGTAGTGCTGGCACAGGGCTGGGGCTGGGGCTGGGCTGGGGCTTGGGCTGGGGCAGGGCTGGGCCTGGGCTGGGACCAGGACTGGGCTGGGGCCGGGGCAGGGGCAGGGCTGGGGCAGGGCTTGAACTGGGGCTGGGCTGGGGCCAAGTTTGGGGCTGGGGCTGGGCTGGTGGCAAGGGTGGGCCTGGGGCTGAGGTAGGGGTAGGGCTGGGGCGGGATTGGGGCCAGGGCTGGGGCAGGACTAGGCTTGAGGCTGGGCCTTGGGCTGGGGCTGGGTTAGCGCAGGGCTGGGGCTGGGGCTGGAACCAAGGCTTGGTCAGGGCTGGGGCTGGGGCTGGAGCCAGGGCTGGGGCTGGAGCCATGGTTGGGGCAGGAGCCAGGGCTGGGGCAGGGCTGAGGTCAGGACTGGGGCTGGGCTGAGGGCAGGGCTGGGGCTGGGGTCTGGGATGGGGGCAGGGCTGGGACTGGGGGCTGGGATGGGGCCAGGCTGGGGCTGGGGCTGGGCTGGGGGCAGGGCTGGGGCTGGGGGCTGGGATGGGGCAGGACTGGGACTGGGGCAGGGGCACGGGCCGAGGCTGGGGACAGGGCTAGGGCTGGAGATAGGGCAGGGCTGGGGCCAGGCTGGGCCTGGGTTCGGCTCAGGGCTGGGGCTTGGTCCAGGGCTGGGGCTGGGCTAGGGCAGGGGCTGGGGCTGGGGCTGGGCTGGGGCTGGGTCCAGGGCTGTGGCGGGTCTGTGGCTGGAGCTGGGCTGGGGTGAGGGTGGGGCTGGGGCTGGGCTGTGGCTGGGCTGGGGCTGGATCCAGGGCTGGGGCTGGGCTGTGGCTGTGGCTGGGCTGGGGCAGGGCTGGGGCTGGGCTGGTGGCGAGGGTGGGGCTGGGGCTGGGGCTGTGGCTGGGGCTGCGGACAGGGCTGGGGCTAGGGCTGAGGTAGGGGTAGGGCTGGGGCTGGATTGGGGCCAGGGCTGGGGCAGGACTAGGCTTGAGGCTGGGCTTTGGGCTGGGGCTGGGTTGGCGCAGGGCTGGGGCTGGGGCTGGAACCAAGGCTTGGTCAGGGCTGGGGCTGGGGCTGGAGCCAGGGCTGGGGCAGGAGCCAGGGCTGGGGCAGGGCTGAGGTCAGGCCTGGGGCTGGGGCTGGGGCAGGGATTGGGGCTAGGCTGGGGCTGGGCCTGGGGTGGGCTGTGGCTGGCGCTGGGGACAGGGCTGGGGCCAGGCTGGGGCTGGGTCTGGGGCTGGGGGCAGGGCTGGGGCTGGGGCTGGGGCTGGGCTGGGGCTGGGTCCAGGGCTGTGGCTGGGCTTTGGCTGGAGCTGGGCTGGGGCTGAGGGTGGGGCTGGGGCTGGGCTAGGGCTGGGCTGTGGCGGGGGCTGCGACTGGGGCTGGATCCAGTGCTGGGGCTGGGCTGGGGCTGTGGCTGGGCTGGGGCAGGGCTGGGGCTGGGGCTGGGGCAGGGCTGGGGCTGGGCCGGGGCAGGGCTGGGCTGGGGCTGGGGCTGGGTTCGGTGTAGGGCTGGGGCTGGGGCGGGGCTGGGGCAGGGCTGGGCTGGGGCCGGGGATGGGGCCGTGAGTGGGGCTTGGCTGGGGCTGGGGCTGGGGCTGGGGCTGGGCTGGGTCAGGGCTGGGCCTGGGCTGGGGATGAGGCTGGGTTGGGGCTGGGCTGGGTCTAGGGCTGGGGCTGTGCTGGTGCTCTGCTGGGGGTGGGCTGGGGACTAGGGCTGGGGCAGGGCTGACGCAGGGCTGGGGCTGGGCTGGGGGCAGGGTCTGGGGCCTTGGGTAGGGCTGGGACTGAGGTTGGGGCCGGGGCTGGGGCTGGAGTAGGCTGGAGGCTGGGCCTTGGGCTGGGGCTGGGGGCAGGTCTGGGCTGGGGGCATGGCTGGGGCTGGGTTGGGGGCAGCGCTGGGACTTGGGCTGTGGCCGGGGCTGGGGCAGGACTGAGGCTGGGGCAGGGCTGGGGCTGGGGCTGGGGCAGGGCTGGAGATGGGGCAGGGGCTGGGGCAGGGCCTGGGTCTGGGGCAGGGCTGGGGCTGGGGCAGGGGCTGGGGCAGGGGCTGGTGCTGGGGCTGGGGCTGGGGCTGGGGTTGGGGCAGGGCTGGGGCAGGGGCTGGGCTGGGGACGAGGGTGGGGCTGGGGCTGGGGCTGCGGACAGGGCTGTGGCCGAGCTAGGGCTGGGCTGAGGGCAGGGCTGGGCTAGGGCTGGGGCAAGGGCTGGGCTGCGGCCGAGGATGGGGCAGGGCTAGGGTAGGGCTGGGGCTGGGGCTGGGGTGGGGGAGGGCTGGGCCTGGGCTGGGACCAGGACTGGGCTGGGGCAGGGACTAGGGCAGGGCTGGGGCTGGGGCTGGGACTGGGGCTGGGGCTGCGACTGGGGCTGGTTCCAGGGCTGGGGCTGGGCTGTGGCTGTGGCCGGGCTGGGGCAGGGCTGGGGCCGGGGCAGGGGCAGGGCTGGGGCAGGGATTGAACTGGGGCTGGGCTGGGGCCAAGGTTGGGGATGTGGCTGGGCTGGTGGCGAGGGTGGGGCTGGGGCTGGGGCTGAGGTAGGGGTAGGGCTGGGGCGGGATTGGGGCCAGGGCTGGGGCAGGACTAGGCTTGAGACTGGGCCTTGGGCTGGGGCTGGCTTTGCGCAGGGCTGGGGCTGGGGCTGGAACCAAGTCATGGGCAGGGCTGGGGCTGGGGGCAGGGCTGGGGCTGGGGTGGGCTGGCGGCAGGGCTGGGGCTGGGGGTTGGGATGGGGCAGGACTGGGACTGGGGCAGGGGCACGGGCCGAGGCTGGGGACAGGGCTAGGGCTGGAGCTAGGGCAGGGCTGGGGCCAGGCTGGGGCTGGGTTTGGCTCAGGGGTGTGGCTTGGTCCAGGGCTGGGGCTGGGCTAGGGCAGGGCTGGGGCTGGGGCTGGGCTGGTGGGGAGGGTGGGGCAGGGGCTGGGGCTGGTGCTGCGGACAGGGCTGGGGCTAGGGCTGAGGTAGGGGTACGGCTGGGGCTGGATTGGGGCCAGGGCTGGGGCAGGACTAGGCTTGAGGCTGGGCCTTGGGCTGGGGCTGGGTTGGCGCAGGGCTGGGGCTGGGGCTGGAGCCAGGGCTGGGGCTGGGCTGGGGCAGGGCTGGGGCTGGGGCTGAGGCAGGGCTGGGGCTGGGCCGGGGCAGGGCTGGGCTGGGGCTGGGCTGGGGCCGGGCTGGGGCTGGGTTCGGTGTAGGGCTGGGGCTGGGGCGGGGCTGGGGCGGGGCTGGGCTGGGGCTCTGGATGGGGCCGTGAGTGGGGCTTGGCTGGGGCTGGGACTGGGGCAGGGCTGGGCCTGGGCTGGGGATGAGGCTGGGTTGGGGCTGGGCTGGGTCCAGGGCTGGGGCTGTGCTGGTGCTCTGCTGGGGGTGGGCTGGGGACTAGGGCTGGGGCAGGGCTGACGCAGGGCTGGGGCTGGGCTGGGGGCAGGGTCTGGGGCCTGGGGTAGGGCTGGGACTGAGGTTGGGGCTGGGGCTGGGGCTGGAGTAGGCTGGAGGCTGGGCCTTGGGCTGGGGCTGGGGGCAGGTCTGGGCTGGGGGCATGGCTGGGGCTGGGTTGGGGGCAGGGCTGGGGCTGGGACTGGGGCTGGGGCTGGGGCTGGGGCAGGACTGAGGCTGGGGCAGGGCTGGGGCTGGGGCTGGGGCTGGGGCTGGGGCTGTGGCCGGGGCTGGGGCAGGACTGAGGCTGGGGCAGGGCTGGGGCTGGGGCTGGGGCTGGGGCTGGGGCTGGGCTGAGGGGAGGGCTGGGGCAGGTTTGGGGATGGGGCTGGGCTGGGGCTGGGCACAGGGCTGTGGCTGGGCTGTGGCTGGAGCTGGGCTGTGGCTGTGAATGGGGCTGGGGCTAGGCTGGGGCTGGGCTGGGGCTGGGTCCAGGGCAGGGGCTGGGCTGGGGCTGGGGCAGGGATGGGGCTGGGCACGGACCGCGACTGGGCAGGGGTAGAGCTGGGGCTGGGGTTGGGCTGGGGACGAGGGTGGGGCTGGGGCTGGGGCTGGGGCTGCGGACAGGGCTGTGGCCGAGCTAGGGCTGGGGCTGGGGCAGGGCTGGGGCCGGGGCTGAGGCTGGGCTGGGGTCTGGGCTGGGCCTGGGACAGGGCTGGGCCCGGGACAGGGCTGGGCCCGAGGCTGCGGCAGGGCTGGGGTAGGGCTGGGCCTGGGCTGGGGCTTGGGCTGGGGCAGGGGCTGGGGCCGGGGCAGGGGCAGGGCTGGGGTAGGGCTGGGACCAGGACTGGGCTGGGGCCAAATCTGGGGCAGGGGCTGGGGCCGGGGCAGGGGCAGGGCTGCGGCAGGGCTTGAACTGGGGCTGGACTGGGGCCAAGGTTGGGTCTGGGGCTGGGCTGGTGGCGAGGGTGGGGCTGGGGCTGGGGCTGCGGAAAGGGCTGGGGCTAGGGCTGAGTTAGGGGTAGGGCTGGGGCTGGATTGGGGCCAGGGCTGGGGCAGGGCTGGGGCTGGGGCTGGGCCTTGGGCTGGGGCTGGGCTGGGGCTGGGCTGGGGCTGGGGCTGGGCTGAGGGGAGGGCTGGGGCAGGGTTGGGGAAGGGGCTGGGCTGGGGCTGGGTCCAGGGCTGTGGCTGGGCTGTGGCTGTGAATGGGGCTGGGGCTGGGCTGGGGCTGGGGGCAGGTCTGGGCTGGGGGCATGGCTGGGGCAGGGCTGGGGTCTGGGCTCGGCCTGGGACAGGGCTGGGCCCGAGGCTGCGGCAGGGCTGGGGTGGGGCTGGGCTGGGTTCAGTGCAGGGCTGGGGCTGGGGCAGGGCTGGGCTAGGGCTGGGCTGGGGCAGGGGCTGGGGCCATGAGTGGGGCTTGGCTGGGGCCAGGGCTGGGGCCAGGGGTGGGGCTGGGGCTGGGGCAGGGCTGGGCCTGGGCTGGGGATGAGGCTGGGGTGGGGGTGGGGCTGGGTCCAGGGCAGGGGCTGGGTAGGGCTGGGGCTAGGCTGGGGCAGGGCTGGGGCTGGGCTGGGGCCGGACTGGGATCAGGACTGGGCTGGGGCAGGGACTGGGGCAAGGCTGGGGCTGGGGACAGGGCTGGGCTGGGGCTGGGGCTGGGGCAGGGCTTGGGCTGGGCTGGGGGCAAGGATGAGGTTTGGGCTGGGGCTGGGCCAGGGCTTGGGCTGGGCTGGGACCGGGGCTGGTCTGGGGTAGTGCTGGCACAGGGCTGGGGCTGGGGCTGGGCTGGGGCTTGGGCTGGGGCAGGGCTGGGCCTGGGCTGGGACCAGGACTGGGCTGGGGCCGGGGCAGGGGCAGGGCTGGGGCAGGGCTTGAACTGGGGCTGGGCTGGGGCCAAGTTTGGGGCTGGGGCTGGGCTGGTGGCAAGGGTGGGCCTGGGGCTGAGGTAGGGGTAGGGCTGGGGCTGGATTGGGGCCAGGGCTGGGGCAGGACTAGGCTTGAGGCTGGGCCTTGGGCTGGGGCTGGGTTAGCGCAGGGCTGGGGCTGGGGCTGGAACCAAGGCTTGGTCAGGGCTGGGGCTGGGGCTGGAGCCAGGGCTGGGGCTGGAGCCATGGTTGGGGCAGGAGCCAGGGCTGGGGCAGGGCTGAGGTCAGGACTGGGGCTGGGCTGAGGGCAGGGCTGGGGCTGGGGTCTGGGATGGGGGCAGGGCTGGGACTGGGGGCTGGGATGGGGCCAGGCTGGGGCTGGGGCTGGGCTGGGGGCAGGGCTGGGGCTGGGGGCTGGGATGGGGCAGGACTGGGACTGGGGCAGGGGCACGGGCCGAGGCTGGGGACAGGGCTAGGGCTGGAGATAGGGCAGGGCTGGGGCCAGGCTGGGCCTGGGTTCGGCTCAGGGCTGGGGCTTGGTCCAGGGCTGGGGCTGGGCTAGGGCAGGGGCTGGGGCTGGGGCTGGGCTGGGGCTGGGTCCAGGGCTGTGGCGGGTCTGTGGCTGGAGCTGGGCTGGGGTGAGGGTGGGGCTGGGGCTGGGCTGTGGCTGGGCTGGGGCTGGATCCAGGGCTGGGGCTGGGCTGTGGCTGTGGCTGGGCTGGGGCAGGGCTGGGGCTGGGCTGGTGGCGAGGGTGGGGCTGGGGCTGGGGCTGTGGCTGGGGCTGCGGACAGGGCTGGGGCTAGGGCTGAGGTAGGGGTAGGGCTGGGGCTGGATTGGGGCCAGGGCTGGGGCAGGACTAGGCTTGAGGCTGGGCTTTGGGCTGGGGCTGGGTTGGCGCAGGGCTGGGGCTGGGGCTGGAACCAAGGCTTGGTCAGGGCTGGGGCTGGGGCTGGAGCCAGGGCTGGGGCAGGAGCCAGGGCTGGGGCAGGGCTGAGGTCAGGCCTGGGGCTGGGGCTGGGGCAGGGATTGGGGCTAGGCTGGGGCTGGGCCTGGGGTGGGCTGTGGCTGGCGCTGGGGACAGGGCTGGGGCCAGGCTGGGGCTGGGTCTGGGGCTGGGGGCAGGGCTGGGGCTGGGGCTGGGGCTGGGCTGGGGCTGGGTCCAGGGCTGTGGCTGGGCTTTGGCTGGAGCTGGGCTGGGGCTGAGGGTGGGGCTGGGGCTGGGCTAGGGCTGGGCTGTGGCGGGGGCTGCGACTGGGGCTGGATCCAGTGCTGGGGCTGGGCTGGGGCTGTGGCTGGGCTGGGGCAGGGCTGGGGCTGGGGCTGGGGCAGGGCTGGGGCTGGGCCGGGGCAGGGCTGGGCTGGGGCTGGGGCTGGGTTCGGTGTAGGGCTGGGGCTGGGGCGGGGCTGGGGCAGGGCTGGGCTGGGGCCGGGGATGGGGCCGTGAGTGGGGCTTGGCTGGGGCTGGGGCTGGGGCTGGGGCTGGGCTGGGTCAGGGCTGGGCCTGGGCTGGGGATGAGGCTGGGTTGGGGCTGGGCTGGGTCTAGGGCTGGGGCTGTGCTGGTGCTCTGCTGGGGGTGGGCTGGGGACTAGGGCTGGGGCAGGGCTGACGCAGGGCTGGGGCTGGGCTGGGGGCAGGGTCTGGGGCCTTGGGTAGGGCTGGGACTGAGGTTGGGGCCGGGGCTGGGGCTGGAGTAGGCTGGAGGCTGGGCCTTGGGCTGGGGCTGGGGGCAGGTCTGGGCTGGGGGCATGGCTGGGGCTGGGTTGGGGGCAGCGCTGGGACTTGGGCTGTGGCCGGGGCTGGGGCAGGACTGAGGCTGGGGCAGGGCTGGGGCTGGGGCTGGGGCAGGGCTGGAGATGGGGCAGGGGCTGGGGCAGGGCCTGGGTCTGGGGCAGGGCTGGGGCTGGGGCAGGGGCTGGGGCAGGGGCTGGTGCTGGGGCTGGGGCTGGGGCTGGGGTTGGGGCAGGGCTGGGGCAGGGGCTGGGCTGGGGACGAGGGTGGGGCTGGGGCTGGGGCTGCGGACAGGGCTGTGGCCGAGCTAGGGCTGGGCTGAGGGCAGGGCTGGGCTAGGGCTGGGGCAAGGGCTGGGCTGCGGCCGAGGATGGGGCAGGGCTAGGGTAGGGCTGGGGCTGGGGCTGGGGTGGGGGAGGGCTGGGCCTGGGCTGGGACCAGGACTGGGCTGGGGCAGGGACTAGGGCAGGGCTGGGGCTGGGGCTGGGACTGGGGCTGGGGCTGCGACTGGGGCTGGTTCCAGGGCTGGGGCTGGGCTGTGGCTGTGGCCGGGCTGGGGCAGGGCTGGGGCCGGGGCAGGGGCAGGGCTGGGGCAGGGATTGAACTGGGGCTGGGCTGGGGCCAAGGTTGGGGATGTGGCTGGGCTGGTGGCGAGGGTGGGGCTGGGGCTGGGGCTGAGGTAGGGGTAGGGCTGGGGCGGGATTGGGGCCAGGGCTGGGGCAGGACTAGGCTTGAGACTGGGCCTTGGGCTGGGGCTGGCTTTGCGCAGGGCTGGGGCTGGGGCTGGAACCAAGTCATGGGCAGGGCTGGGGCTGGGGGCAGGGCTGGGGCTGGGGTGGGCTGGCGGCAGGGCTGGGGCTGGGGGTTGGGATGGGGCAGGACTGGGACTGGGGCAGGGGCACGGGCCGAGGCTGGGGACAGGGCTAGGTCTGGAGCTAGGGCAGGGCTGGGGCCAGGCTGGGGCTGGGTTTGGCTCAGGGGTGTGGCTTGGTCCAGGGCTGGGGCTGGGCTAGGGCAGGGCTGGGGCTGGGGCTGGGCTGGTGGGGAGGGTGGGGCAGGGGCTGGGGCTGGTGCTGCGGACAGGGCTGGGGCTAGGGCTGAGGTAGGGGTACGGCTGGGGCTGGATTGGGGCCAGGGCTGGGGCAGGACTAGGCTTGAGGCTGGGCCTTGGGCTGGGGCTGGGTTGGCGCAGGGCTGGGGCTGGGGCTGGAGCCAGGGCTGGGGCAGGAGCCAGGGCTGGGGCAGGGCTGAGGTCAGGCCTGGGGCTGGGGCTGGGGCAGGGATTGGGGCTAGGCTGGGACTGGGGCCGGGGGTGGGCTGTGGCTGGGGCTGGGGACAGGGCTGGGGCCAGGCTGGGTCTGGGGCTGGGCTGGGGTTGGGTCCAGGGCTGTGGCTGGGCTGTGGCTGTGGCTGGGCTGGGGCAGGGCTGGGGCTGGGGCTGGGGCAGGGCTGGGGCTGGGCCTGAGCAAGGCTGGGCTGGGGCTGGGCTGGGGCCGGGCTGGGGCTGGGTTCGGTGCAGGGCTGGGGCTGGGGCTGGGGCTGGGCTGGGGCCGGGGATGGGGATGTGAGTGGGGCTTGGCTGGGCTGGGGCTGGGACTGGGGCTGGGCTGGGGCAGGGCTGGGCCTGGGCTGGGGATGAGGCTGGGGTGGGGCTGGGCAGGGTCCAGGGCAGGGGCTGGGCTGGGGCTGGGGCTGGGCTGGGTCTAGGGCTGGGGCAGGGCTGGTGCTGTGCTGGGGGTGGGCTGGGGACTAGGGCTGGGGCAGGGCTGACGCAGGGCTGGGGCTGGGCTGGGGGCAGGGTCTGGGGCCTGGGGTAGGGCTGGGACTGAGGTTGGGGCCGGGGCTGGGGCTGGAGTAGGCTGGAGGCTGGGCCTTGGGCTGGGGCTGGGGGCAGGTCTGTGCTGGGGGCATGGCTGGGGCTGGGTTGGGGGCAGGGCTGGGACTGGGGCTGGGGCTGGGGCAGGGCTGGGGCCGGGGCTGAGGCTGGGCTGGGGTCTGGGCTGGGCCTGGACCAGGGCTGGGCCCGAGGCTGCGGCAGGGCTGGGGTAGGGCTGGGGCTGGGGCTGGGCTGGGGGAGGGCTGGGCCTGGGCTGGGACCAGGACTGGGCTGGGGCAGGGACTAGGGCAGGGCTGGGGCTGTGGCTGGGGCTGGGGCCGGGCTAGGGCTGGGCTGGGGGCAAGTATGGGGCTGGGGCTGAGGCTGGGGCTGGGCCAGGGCTTGGGCTGGGCTGGGACCGGGGCTGGGCTGGGGTAGGGCTGGCACAGGGCTGGGGCTGGCACTGGCCTGGGGCCAAGTCTGGGGCCGGGGCTGGGGCTGGGGCTGCGGAGAGGGCTGGGGCTAGGGCTGAGGTAGGGGTAGGGCTGGGGCTGGACTGGGGCCAGGGCTGGGGCAGGACTAGGCTTGAGGCTGGGCCTTGGGCTGGGGCTGGGTTGGCGCAGGGCTGGGGCTGGGGCTGGAACCAAGGCTTGGGCAGGGCTGGGGCTGGGGCTGGAGCCAGGGCTGGGGCAGGAGCCAGGGCTGGGGCAGGGCTGAGGTCAGGCCTGGGGGCTGGGGCTGGGTCTGGGGCTGGGGCTAGGCTGGGGCTGGGCCTGGGGCTGAGATGTGGCTGGGGCTGGGGACAGGGCTGGGGCCAGGCTGGGTCTGGGGCTGTGGCTGGGCTAGGTTATGGCTGGGCTGAGGCCGGGGCTGGGGCTGGGACTGGGGCAGGACAGGGCTGGGGTACGGCTGGGGCTGGGACAGGGCTGGGCTTGGGATGGGCTGGGGCGAAGGTTTGGGCCGGGTCTGGGCTGGGGCTGGGGCCGGGGCTGGGCTGGGGCTGGGGCTGGGGCTGGGCTGGGGCTGGGTCCAGGGTTGGGGCTGGGCTGGGGCTGGGGCTAGGCTGGGGCAGGGCTGGGGCAGGACTGGGTCCAGGGTGGGGCTGGTGTTGGGCTGAGGGCAGGGCTGGGGCTGGGACTGGGTCCAGGGCAGGGGCTGGACTGGGGCTGGGGCTGGGCTGGGGCTGGGCTGGGGCTGGGCAGGGGCAGGGCTGGGCCTGGGCTGGGGATGAGGCTGGGGTGGGGCTGAGGCTGGGGCTGGGCCGGGGCAGGGTTGGGGTTGGGGCTGGGGCTGGGGATGAGGCTGGCGTGGGGCTGGGGCTGGGTCCAGGGCAGGGGCTGGGCTGGGGCTGGGGCAGGGCTGGGGATGAGGCTGGCGTGGGGCTGGGGCTGGGTCCAGGGCAGGGGCTGGGCTGGGGCTGGGGTTGGGCTGGGTCTAGGGCTGGGGCTGTGCTGGTGCTCTGCTGGGGCTGGGCTGGGGAATAGGGCTGGGGCAGGGCTGACGCAGGGCTGGGGATGGGCTGAGGGCAGGGGCTGGGGCCTGGGGTAGGGCTGGAACTGAGGTTGGGGCCTGGGCTGGGGCTGGGTCTGGGGGCAGGTCTGAGCTGGGGGCACGGCTGGGGCTGGTTTGGGGGCAGGGCTGGGGCTGGGGCTGGGGCGGGGCTGGGGCAGGACTGAGGCTGGGGCAGGGCTGGGGCTGGGGCTGGATCCAAGTCTTGGGCAGGGCTGGGGCTGGGGCGGGGGCTGGGGCAGGGCTGGAGCTGGGCATGGACCGTGAGTGGGCAGGGGTAGGGCTGGGGCAGGGGCTGGGCTGGGGACGAGGGTGGGGCTGGGGCTGGGGCTGGGGCTGCGGACAGGGCTGGGGCTAGGGCTGAGGTAGGGGTAGGGCTGGGGCTGGATTGGGGCCAGGGCTGGGGCAGGACTAGGCTTGAGGCTGGGCCTTGGGCTGAGGCTGGCTTGGTGCAGGGCTGGGGCTGGGGCTGGAACCAAGGCACGGGCAGGGCTGGGGCTGGGGCTGGAGCCAGGGCTGGGGCAGGAGCCAGGGCTGGGGCAGGGTTGAGGTCCGGCCAGGGGCTGGGACCGGGGCTGTGACTGGGGCTGGGTCCATGGCAGGGGCTGGGCAGGGACTGGGGCTGGGCCGGGGCAGGGCTGGGGAAGGGGCTGGGGTGGGGCTGAGGGTGGGGCTGGGGCTGGGGCAGGGCTTGGGCTGGGGCTGGGCTGGGGGCAGGGATGGGGATGGGGCTTGGGCTGGGGCAGGGATGGGCCTGGGCTGGGGATGAGGCTGGGGTGGGGCTGGGGCTGGGTCCAGGGCAGGGCTTGGGCTGGGGCTGGGGCTGGAACCAAGGCATGGGCAGGGCTGGGGCTGGGGCTGGGGCCAGGTCTGGGGCAGGGCTGTGGCTGAGGCTGGGGACAGGGATGGGCCAGGCTGGGGTCTGGGGCTGGGCTGAGGGCAGGGCTGGGGCTGGAGGCTGGGATGGGGCAGGACTGGGACTGGGGCAGGGGCACGGGCCTAGTCTGGGGACAGGGCTAGGGCTGGAGCTAGGGCAGGGCTGGGGCCAGGCTGGGGCTGGGTTCGGCTCAGGGGTGGGGCTTGGTCCAGGGCTGGGGCTGGGCTGAGGGCACGGCTGGGCTAGGGCAGGGGCTGGGGCTGGCCTGGTGGGGAGGGTGGGGCAGGGGCTGGGGCTGGCCTGGTGGGGAGGGTGGGGCAGGGGCTGGGGCTGGTGCTGCGGACAGGGCTGGGGCTAGGGCTGAGGTAGGGGTAGGGCTGGGGCTGGATTGGGGCCAGGGCTGGGGCAGGACTAGGCTTGAGGCTGGGCCTTGGGCTGGGGCTGGCTTGGCGCAGGGCTGGGGCTGGGGCTGGAACCAAGGCTTGGTCAGGGCTGGGGCTGGGGCTGGAGCCAGGGCTGGGGCAGGAGCCAGGGCTGAGGCAGGGCTGAGGTCAGGCCTGGGGCTGGGGCTGGGGCAGGGATTGGGGCTAGGCTGGGGCTGGGCCTGGGGTGGGCTGTGGCTGGGGCTGGGGACAGGGCTGGGGCCAGGCTGGGGCTGGGACAGGGCTTGGGCTGGGATGGGGCAGGGCTGGGGCTGGGGCTGGGCCGGGGCAGGGCTGGGGAAGGGGCTGGGCTGGGGCCGAGGGTGGGGCTGGGGCTGGGGCAGGGCTTGGGCTGGGATGGGGCAGGGCTGGGGCTGGGGCTGGGGCAGGGCTGGGCCTGGGCTGGGGATGAGGCTGGGGTAAGGCTGGGGCTGGGTCCAGGGCAGGGCTGGGGCTGGGGCTGGGGCCGGGCTTGGGCTGGGCTGGGGGCAAGGATTGGGCAGGGGCGGGGGCCGGGCCAGGGCTTGGGCTGGGCTGGGGATTAGGCTGGGGTGGGGCTGGGGCAGGGCTGGAACTGGGGCTGGGCTGGTGGCGAGGTTGGGGGCTGCGGCTGGGGCTGGATTGGGGCCAGGGCTGGGGCAGGACTAGGCTTGAGGCTGGGCCTTGGGCTGGGGCTGGGTTGGCGCAGGGCTGGGGCTGGGGCTGGAACCAAGGCATGGGCAGGGCTGGGGCTGGGGCTGGAGCCAGGGCTGGGGCAGGGCTGTGGCTGGGGCTGGGGACAGGGCTGGGGCCAGGCTGGGTCTGGGGCTGGGCTGAGGGCAGGGCTGGGGCTGGAGGCTGGGATGGGGCAGGACTGGGACTGGGGCAGGGGCACGGGCCGAGGCTGGGGACAGCGCAAGGGCTGGAGCTAGGGCAGGGCTGGGGCCAGGCTGGGGCTGGGTTTGGCTCAGGGGTGGGGCTTGGTCCAGGGCTGGGGCTGGGCTGAGGGCATGGCTGGGCTAGGCCTGGGGCTGGGGCAGGGCTAGGTTAGGGCTGGGCTGAGGCTGGGTCTGGGTCCAGGCCTGGGGCTGGGCTGAGGGCAGGGCTGGGCTAGGGCTGGGGCTGGGTCAGGGCTGGGGCTGGGCTGGGGCTGGGCTGGGACCAGGACTGGGCTGGGGCAGGAACTGGGGCAGGGCTGGGGATGGGGCTGGGGCTGGGGCTTGGGCTGGGGCAGGGCTGGGGCTGGGCAGGGGATGAGGCTTGGGTGGGGCTGGGGCCGGGTCCAGGGCAGGGGCTGGGCTGGGGCTGGGGCTGGGCTGGGTCTAGGGCTGGGGCAGGGCTGGTGCTCTGCTGGGGGTGGGCTGGGGACTAGGGCTGGGGCAGGGCTGACGCAGGGCTGGGGCTGGGTTGGGGGCAGGGGCAGGGGCCTGGGGTAGGGCTGGGACTGAGGTTGGGGCCGGGGCTGCGGCTGGAGTAGGCTGGAGGCTGGGCCTTGGGCTGGGGCTGGGGGCAGGTCTGGTCTGGGGGCATGGCTGGGGCTGGGCTGGGGTCTGGGCTGGGCCTGGGACAGGGCTGGGCCCGAGGCTGCGGCAGGGCTGGGGTAGGGCTGGGGCTGGGGCTGGGCTGCGGCCGAGGCTGGGGCTGGGTTCGGTGCAGGGCTGGGGCTGGGGCAGGGCTGGGCTAGGGCTGGGCTGGGGCCGGGGCTGGGGCCAGGGGTGGGCTGGGGCTGGATTGGGGGCAGGGCTGGGGCAGGACTAGGCTTGAGGCTGGGCCTTGGGCTGGGGCTGGGTTGGCGCAGGGCTTGGGCTGGGGCTGCAGCCAGGGCTGGGGTAGGAGCCAGGGTTGGGGCAGATGCCAGGGCTGGGGCAGGGCTGAGGTCAGGCCTGGGGCTGCGGCTGGGGCAGGGCTGGGGCTGGGGCTGGGGCTGGGCCTGGGGCTGGGGCTGGGCTGAGGGCAGGGATGGGGCCGGGGGCTGGGATGGGGCAGGACTGGGACTGGGGCAGGGGCACGGGCCGAGGCTGGGGACAGGGCTAGGGCTGGAGCTAGGGCAGGGCTGGTGCCAGGCTGGGGCTGGGTTCGGCTGAGGGGTGGGGCTTGGTCCAGGGCTGGGGCTGGGCTAGGGCAGGGCTGGGGCTGGGCGGTGGCTGGGGCTGGGCTGGGGCTGGGCTGTGGCTGGGGCTGGTCTGGGGGCAGGGATGGGTCTGGGGCTGGGCTGGGGCAGGGCTGGGCCTGGGCTGGGGCTGGGGCTGGTTCCAGGGTGGGGCTGTGTCCAGGGCTGGGGCAGGACTGGGTCCAGGGCTGGGGCTGGGTCTGGGCTGAGGGCAGGTCTGGGGCAGGGCTGGGGATGGGGCTGGGCTGGGGCTGGGTCCAGGGCTAGGGCTGGGCTGTGGCTGAGGCTGGGGCTGGGCTGGGGCTGGGTCCAGGGCAGGGGCTGGGCTGGGGCTGGGGCTCGGCCGAGGCAGGGCTGGGACAGGGGCTGGGATGGGGCAGGACTGGGACTGGGGCAGGGGCACAGGCCGAGGCTGGGGACAGGGCTAATGGTGGAGCTAGGGCTGGGGCTGGGTCCAGGGCTGTGGCTGGGCTGT
Source organism: Melanerpes formicivorus (assembly GCF_026170545.1). Lineage (NCBI taxonomy): Eukaryota > Metazoa > Chordata > Aves > Piciformes > Picidae > Melanerpes > Melanerpes formicivorus. The sequence goes on along the minus strand of NW_027143457.1, from coordinate 33,644 downwards.
GGCTGGAGCTGGGCTGGGGCTGAGGTTGGGGCTGGGGCTGGGCTGTGGCTGGGCTGGGCTGGGGCAGGGCTGGGGCTGGGGCTGGGCTGGGGCTGGGCCGGGGCGGGGCTGGGCTGGGGCTGGGCCGGGGCTGGGCTGGGCTGGGGCAGGGCTGGGGCCGGGCTGGGGCTGGGTTCGGTGCATGGCTGTGGCTGGGGCAGGGCTGGGCTGGGGCCGGTGACGGCGCTGGGCCGGGGCAGGGCTGGGCCTGGGCTGGGGCTGGGCTGGGTCTAAGGCTGGGGCTGTGCTGGTGCTGTGCTGGGGGTGGGCTGGGGACTAGGGCTGGGATAGGGCTGACGCAGGTCTGGGGCCTGAGGTAGGGCTGGGACTGAGGTTGCGGCTGGGGCTGGGGCTGGATTAGGCTGGAGGCTGGGCCTTGGGCTGGGGCTGGGGTCATGGTTGGGGCTGGGTTGGGGGCAGGGCTGGGGCTGGGGCAGGGGCCGGGGCTGGGGTAGGACTGAGGCTGGGGCAGGGCTGGGGCTGGGGCTGGGGCTGGGGCTGGGCCAGGGCAGGGCTGGGGCAGGGGCTGGGCTGGGGCCGAGGGAGGGGCTGGGGCTGGGGCTGGGGCTGGGGCTGAGGGCAGGGCTGGGCTAGGGCTGGGGCTGGGGCAGAGGCCGGGGCTGGGGACAGGGCTGGGGTCAGAGCTGGGCTACGGCTGGGCTGGGACCGGGGATGGGTCCGGGGGTGGGGCTGGGTCTGGGGCAGGGCTAGGCCTGGGCTGGGGATGAGGCTGGGGTGGGGCTGGGGCTGGGTCCAGGGCTGGGGCTGGGCTGGGGCTGGGACTGGGGCAGGGCTAGGGCTGGGCTGGGGGCAAGGATGGGGTTTGGGCTGGGGCTGGGCCAGGGCTTGGGCTGGGCTGGGACCGGGGCTGGGGCTGGGGCTGGGCCGGGGCAGGGGCAGGGGCTGGGGCAGGACTTTGAACTGGGGGCTGGGCTGGGGCCAAGGTTGGGGCTGGGGCTGGGGCTGGGCTGGTGGCGAGGTTGGGCTGGGGCTGGAGCCAGGGTTGGGGCAGGAGCCAGGGCTGGGACAGGGCTGGAGCTGGGTTCGGCTCAGGGGTGGGGGCTTGGTCCAGGGCTGGGGCTAGGGCTGGGGCTGGGCTGGGACTGGGTCCAGGGCTGGGGCTGGGCTGTGGCTGGAGATGGGCTGGGGCTGAGCGTGGGGCTGGGGCTGGGCTAGGGCTGGGCTGGGGCTGGGGATGCGACTGGGGCTGGATCCAGTGCTGGGGCTGGGCTGTGGCTGTGGCTGGGCTGTGGCAGGGCTGGGGCTGGGCTGGGGCTGGGCCGGGGCAAGGCTGGTCTGGGGCAGGGCTTGCCTGGGGCTGGGGCCGGGGCTGGGGCAGGGGCTGGGGCTGGGGCTGGGGCTGGGGCTGGATCCAGGGCTGGGGCTGGGCGGTGGCTGGGGCTGGGCTGGGGCTGGGCTTGGCCTGGGCTGGGGATGAGGCTGGGGAGGGGCTGGGTGGTGGCTGGGGATGGGCTGGGCAGGGCTGGGGCTGGGGCTGGGCTGGGGGCAGGGATGGGGATGGGGCTGGGCTGGGCTGGGGCAGGGCTGGGCCGGGGCTGGGGATGAGGCTGGGGTGGGGCTGGGGCTGGGTCCAGGGCAGGGGCTGGGCTGGGGCTGGGGCTAGGCTGGGGCTGGGCTGGTGCAGGGCTGGGGCTGGGCTTGGGGTCAGGGCTGGGGCTGGGCGGTGGCTGGGGCTGGGCTTGGGCTGGGCTGGGTCTGTGACTGGGTCCAGGGTTTGGGCTGGGCTGGGGCAGAGGCTGGGGCTGGGCTGTGGCTGGAGCTGGGCTGGGGCTGAGGGTGGGGCTGGGGCTGGGCTGGGGCTGGGTCCAATGCTGGGGCTGGGCTGGGGCTGGGGCTGGGCCGGGGCAGGGCTGGGGCAGGGGCTGGGCTGGGGCGAGGGTGGGGCTGGGGCTGGGGCTGGGGACAGGGCTGGGGCCAGAGCTGGGGCAGGGCTGGGTCCGGGCTGGGGCTGGGCTCCGTGCAGGGCTGGGGCTGGGCAGGGCTGTGTTACGGCTGGGCTGGGACCGGGGATGGGTCCCGGGGTGGGGCTGGGGCTGGGGCAGGGCTGGGCCTGTGCTGGGGATGAGGCTGGGGTGGGGCTGGGGATGAGGCTGGGGTGGGGCTGGGGCTGGGTCCAGGGCTGGGGCTGGGCTGGGGCTGGTACTGGGGCAGGGCTAGGGTTAGGGTTAGGGTTAGGGTTAGGGTTAGGGTTAGGGTTAGGGTTAGGGTCAGGGCTGGGGGCAAGGATGGGGTTTGGGCTGGGGCTGGGGCCAGGGCTTGGGCAGGGCTGGGACCGGGGCTGGGCTGGGGTAGGGCTGGCACAGGGCTAGGCCTGGGCCTGGGCTGGGGCCAAGTCTTGGGGCCGGGGCTGGGGCCGGGGCAGGGGCAGGGCTGGGGCAGGTCTGGGGCTGGGCTGGGGACAGGGTCTGGGGCCTGGGGTAGGGCTGGGACTGAGGTTGGGGCCGGGGCTGGGGCTGGAGTAGGCTGGAGGCTGGGCCTTGGGCTGGGGCTGGGGGCAGGTCTGGGCTGGGGGCATGGCTGGGGCTGGGTTGGGGGCAGGGCTGGGGCTGGGGCTGGGGCCGGGGCTGGGGCAGGACTGAGGCTGGGGAAGGGCTGGGGCTGGGGCTGGGGCTGGGGCTGGGGCTGGAACCAAGTCTTGGGCAGGTCTGGGGCTGGGGCTGGGGCTGGGGCAGGGCTGGGGCTGGGTATGGATCGTGACTGGGCAGGTGTAGGGCTGGGGCAGGGGCTGGGCTGGGAACGAGGGTGGGGCTGGGGCTGGGGCTGCGGACAGGGCTGTGGCCGAGCTAGGGCTGGGCTGAGCGCAGGGCTGGGCTAGGGCTGGGGCCGGGGCTGAGCCTGGGGCAGGGACTAGGGCAGGGCTTGGGCAGGGGCTGGGGCTGGGGCCGGGCTAGGGCTGGGCTGGGGGCAAGGATGGGGCTGGGGCAGGGCTGGGGCTAGGGCTGAGGTAGGGGTAGGGCTGGGGCAGGACTAGGTTTGAGGCTGGGCCTTGGGATGGGGCTGGCTTGGCGCAGGGCTGGGGCTGGGGCTGGGGCTGGGGCTGGGTCCAGGGAGGGGGCTGGGCTGCGGCTGGGGCTGGGATGGGGCAGGACTGGGACTGGGGCAGGGGCACGGGCCGAGGCTGGGGACAGGGCTAGGGCTGGAGCTAGGGCAGGGCTGGGGCCAGGCTGGCACTGGGCTGGGGCTGGGTCCAGGGCTGTGGCTGGGCTGTGGCTGGAGCTGGGCTGGGGTTGAGGGTGGGGCTGGCTCTGGGCTGGGGCTTGGGCTGGGCTGGGGCAGGCCTGGGGCTGGGCAGGGGCAGGCCTGGGCTGGGCCGGGGCAGGCATGGGCTGGGGCAGGGCTGGAGCCAGGCTGTGGCTGGGTTCGGTGCAGGGCTGGGGCTGGGGCTGGGCTGGGCTGGGGCCAGGGATGGGGCCGTGAGTGGGGTTTGGCTGGGGCTGGGGCTGGGGCTGGGGCAGGGCTGGGCTGAGGCAGGGCTGGGGCCAGGCTGGGGCTGGGTTCGGTGCAGGGCTGGGGCTGAGGCAGGGCTGGGCTGGGGCCAGGGATGGGGCCGTGAGTGGGGCTTGGCTGGGGCTGGGGCTGGGGCTGGGGCTGGGCCGGGGCAGGGCTGGGCCTGGGCTGGGGATGAGGCTGGGTTGGGGCTGGGGCTGGGTCCAGGGCATGGGCTGGACGGGGGCTGGGGCTGAGGCTGGGTTGGGGCTGGGGCTGGGTCCAGGGCATGGGCTGGACTGGGGCTGGGGCTGGGCTGGGGCAGGGCTGGGTCCGGGCTGGTGCTGGGCTCGGTGCAGGGCTGGGGCTGGGCAGGGCTGTGCTACGGCTGGGCTGGGACCGGGGATGGGTCCCGGGGTGGGGCTGGGGCTGGGGCAGGGCTGGGCCTGTGCTGGGGATGAGGCTGGGGTGGGGCTGGGGATGAGGCTGGGGTGGGGCTGGGGCTGGGTGCAGGGCTGGGGCTGGGCTGGGGCTGGTACTGGGGGCAGGGCTAGGGTTAGGGTTAGGGTTAGGGTTAGGGTTAGGGTTAGGGTTAGGGTTAGGGTTAGGGCTGGGGGCAAGGATGGGGTTTGGGCTGGGGCTGGGGCCAGGGCTTGGGCAGGGCTGGGACCGGGGCTGGGGCTGGGACTGGGCTGGGTCTAGGGCTGGGGCTGTGCTGGTGCTCTGCTGGGGGTGGGCTGGGGACTAGGGCTGGGGCAGGGCTGACGCTGGGCTGGGGCTGGGCTGGGGGCAGGGTCTGGGACCTGGGGTAGGGCTGGGACTGAGGTTGGGGCCGGGGCTGGAGCTGGAGTAGGCTGGAGGCTGGGCCTTGGGCTGAATCTGGGGGCAGGTTTGGGCTGGGGGCATGGCTGGGGCTGGGGCTGGGGCTGTGGCCGGGGCTGGGTCAGGACTGAGGCTGGGGCAGGGCTGGGGCTGGGGCTGGGGCTGGGGCTGGGGCTGGGGCAGGGCTGGGGCTGTGGCTGGGGCTGGGGCGGGGGCTGGGGCAGGGGCTGGGGCTGGGGCTGGGGCTGGGGCGGGGGCTGGGGCAGGGCTGGGGCTGGGCATGGATTGTGACTGGGCAGGGGTAGGGCTGGGGCTGGGGCTGGGCTGGGGACAAGGGTGGGGCTGGGGCTGGGGCTGGGGCTGCGGACAGGACTGTGGCCGAGCTAGGGCTGGGCTGGGGGCAAGGATGGGGCTGGGACAGGGCTGGGGCTAGGGCTGAGGTCAGGCCTGGGGCTGTGGCTGGGGCAGGGCTGGGGATGGGGCTGGGGCCGGGCTGTGGCTGGGTTCGGTGAAGGGCTGGGGCAGGGGCTGGGTCCAGGGCTGGGGCTGGTCTGGGGATGGGGCTGGGGCTGGGGCCGGGGGTGGGGCTGGGGCTGGGGCAGGGCTGGGCCTGGGATGGGGATGAGTCTGGGGTGGGGGCGGGGCTGGGTCCAGGGCAGGGGCTGGGCTGGGGATGAGGCTGGGATGGGGCTGGGGCAGGGCTGGGCTATGGCTGGGCTGGGACCGGGGATGGGTCCGGGGGGTGGGGCTGGGGCTGGGTCAGGGCTAGGCCTGGGCTGGGGATGAGGCTGGGGTGGGGCTGGGGCTGGGTCCAGGGGTGGGGCTGGGCTGGGGCTGGGACTGGGGCAGGGCTAGGGCTGGGCTGGGGGCAAGGATGGGGTTTGGGCTGGGGCTGGGCCAGGGCTTGGGCTGGGCTGGGACCGGGGCTGGGCTGGGGTAGGGCTGGCACAGGGCTAGGCCTGGGGCTGGGCTGGGGCCGAGTCTGGGGCCGGGGCTGGGGCCGGGGCAGGGGCAGGGCTGGGGCAGGGCTTGAACTGGGGCTGGGCTGGGGCCAAGGTTGGGGCTGGGGCTGGGCTGGTGGCGAGGGTGGGGCTGGGGCTGGGGCTGCGGACAGGGCTGGGGCTAGGGCTGAGGTAGGGGCTGGGGCTGGGGCTGGATTGGGGCCAGGGCTGGGGCAGGACTAGGCTTGAGGCTGGGCCTTGGGCTGGGGCTGGGTTAGCGCAGGGCTGGGGGACTAGGCTTGAGGCTGGGCCTTGGGCTGGGGCTGGGTTAGCGCAGGGCTGGGGCTGGGGCTGGAACCAAGGCTTGGGCAGGGCTGGGGCTGGGGCTGGAGCCAGGGCTGGGGTAGGAGCCAGGGCTGGGGCAGGGCTGAGGTCCGGCCAGGGGCTGGGGCTGGGGCAGGGCTGGGGCCAGGCTGGGTCTGGGGCTGGGGCTGGGCTGGGCTGGGGCTGGGGCTGGGCTGAGGGCACGGCTGGGCTAGGCCTGGGGCTGGGGCAGGGCTGGGGCTAGGCTGGGCTGAGGCCGGGGCTGGGGCTTGGACTGGGGCAGTGAAGGGCTGGGCTAGGGCTGGGCCTGGGACAGGGCTGGGCTAGGGATGGGCTGGAGCCGGGGATGGGGCCGGGGGTGGGGCTGGGCTGGGGCTGGGTCCAGGGCTGTGGCTGGGCTGTGGCTGGAGATGGGCTGGGGCTGAGGATGGGGCTGGGGCTGGGCTAGGGCTGGGCTGGGGCCGGGGCCGCGACTGGGGCTGGGTCCAGGGCTGGAGCTGGGCTGGGGCTGGGGCTGGAGTAGGCTGGAGGCTGGGCCTTGGACTGGGGCTGGGGGCAGGTCTGGGCTGGGGTCATGGCTGGGGCTGGGTTGGGGGCAGGGCTGGGGCTGGGGCTGTGGCCGGGGCTGGGGCAGGACTGAGGTTGGGGCAGGTCTGGGGCTGGGGCTGGGGCAGGGCTGGGGCTGGGACGGGGGTTGGGGCAGGGCTGGGGCTGGGCATGGATTGTGACTGGGCAGGGGTAGAGCTGGGGCAGGGGCTGGGCTGGGGACGAGGGTGGGGCTGGGCTGGGGCTGGGGCTGCGGACAGGGCTGTGGCCGAGCTAGGGCTGGGCTGGGGGCAAGGATGGGGCTGGGGCAGGGCTGGGGCTAGGGCTGAGGTAGGGGTAGGGCTGGGGCTGGATTGGGGGCAGGGCTGTGGCAGGACTAGGCTTGTGGCTGGGCCTTGGGCTGGGGCTGGGTTGGCGCAGGGCTGGGGCTGGGGCTGGGGTTGGGGCTGGAGCCAGGGTTGGGGCAGGAGCCAGGGCTGGGGCTAGGCTGAGGTCAGGCCTGGGGCTGCGGCCGGGGCAGGGCTGTGGCTGGGGCTGGGGCCGGGGCTGGGGCCGTGAGTGGGGCTTGGCTGGGGCCAGGGCTGGGGCCAGGGGTGGGGCTGGGGCAGGGCTGGGCCTGGGCTGGGGATGAGGCTGGGGTGGGGCTGGGGCTGCGTCCAGGGCCGGGGCTGGGTTGGGGATGAGGCTGGGCTGGGGCTGGGGCAGGGCTGGGCTACGGCTGGGCTGGGACCGGGGATGGGTCCGGGGGTGGGGCTGGGGCTGGGCCAGGGCTTGGGCTGGGCTGGGACCGAGTCTGGGGCCGGGGCTGGGGCTGGGGCAGGGGCAGGGCTGGGGCAGGGCTTGAACTGGGGCTGGGCTGGGGCCAAGGTTGGGGCTGGGGCTGGGCTGGTGGGGAGGGTGGGGCTGGGGCTGGGGCTGGGGCTGCGGACAGGGCTGGGGCTAGGGCTGAGGTAGGGGTAGGGCTGGGGCTGGATTGGGGCCAGGGCTGGGGCAGGACTAGGCTTGAGGCTGGGCCTTGGGCTGGGGCTGGGTTGGCGCAGGGCTTGGGCTGGGGCTGCAGCCAGGGCTGGGGTAGGAGCCAGGGCAGGGGCAGGGCTGAGGTCCGGCCAGGGGCTGGGGCTGGGCAGGGCTGGGGCTAGGCTGGGGCTGGGCCTGGGGCTGGGCAGGGCTGGAGCTGGGGACAGGGCTGGGGCCAGGCTGGGTCTGGGGCTGGGGCTGGGCTGAGGGCACGGCTGGGCTAGGCCTGGGGCTGGGGCAGGGCTGGGGCTAGGCTGGGCTGAGGCCGGGGCTGGGGCTGGGACTGGGGCAGGGCAGGGCTGGGCTAGGGCTGGGGCTGGGACAGGGCTGGGCTAGGGATGGGCTGGGGCCGGGGATGGGGCCGGGGGTGGGGCTATGGCTGGGGCTGGGTTTGGTGCAGGGCTGGGGCTGGGGCTGGGGCTGGGCTGGGGCTGGGTCCAGGGCTGTGGCTGGCCTGTGGCTGGAGCTGGGCTGGGGCTGAAGATTGGGCTGGGGCTGGGCTAGGGCTGGGCTGGGGCCGGGGCCGCGACTGGGGCTGGATCCAGGGCTGGAGCTGGGCTGGGGCTTGGGCTGGGCCTGGGGCTGGGTTGGGGCTGGGCCGGGGCAGGGCTGGGCTGGGGCAGGGCTGGGGCCAGGCTGCGGCTGGGTTCGGTGCAGGGCTGGGGCTGGGGCAGTGCTGGGCTAGGGCCGGGGATGGGGCCGTGAGTGGGCCTTGGTTGGGGCTGGGGCTGGGGCTGGGCCTGGGGCTGGGCCGGGGGCTGGGGTAGGGCTGGGCTGGGGCAGGGGATGGGGCCGTGAGTGGGGCTTGGCCAGGGCTGGGGCCGGGGGTGGGCCTGGGGCAGGGGCGGGGACTGGGAGAGGGCTGGGGCCGGGGCTGGGTCCAGGGCTGGGGCTGGGCGGTGGCTGGGGCTGGGCTGGGGCAGGGCTGGGCCTGGGCTTGGGATGAGGCTGGGGTGGGGCTGGGGCTCGGTCCAGGGTAGGGGCTGGGCTGGGGCTGGGGATGAGGCTGGGGCAGGGCTGGGGCAGGGGTGGGGCTGAGGCTGGGTCCAGAGTGGTGCTGGGGCTGGGCTGGGGGCAGGGCTGTGGCTGGGCGGTGGTTGGGGCTGGCCTGGGGCTGGGGCTAGGCTGGGGCTGGGCTGGGGCTGGGGCTGGGTCCAGGGTGGGGCTGTGTACAGGGCTGGGGCAGGACTGGGGCCGTGCTGGGGCTGGGGCTGGGCTGAGGGCAGGGGCTGGGCTGGGGCTGGGCTGGGACTGGGCTGGGACTGTGTCCAGGGCAGGGGCTAGGCTGGGGCTGGGGCTGGGCCGGGGCAGAGCTGGGGCAGGGGCTGGGCTGGGGCCGAGGGTGGGGCAGGGGCAAAGGCTGGGGCAGAGGCAGGGCTGGGGCAGGGCTGGAACTGGGGCTGGGCTGGGGGCAAGGTTGGGGCTGGGGCTGGGCTGGTGCAGAGGGTGGTGCTGGGGCTGGGGCTGCGGACAGGGCTGGGGCTAGGGCTGAGGTAGGGGTAGGGCTGGGGCTGGATTGGGGCCAGGGCTGGGGCAGGACTAGGCTTGAGGCTGGGCCTTGGGCTGGGGCTGGCTTGGCGCAGGGCTGGGGCTGGGGCTGGAACCAAGGCTTGGTCAGGGCTGGGGCTGGGGCTGGAGCCAGGGCTGGGGCAGGAGCCGGGGCTGGAGCCAGGGCTGGGGCAGGAGCCAGGGCTGGGGCAGGGCTGTGGCTAGGCTGGGGCAGGGCCTGGGGCTGGGCTGTGGCTGGGGCTGGGTCCGGGCTTGTGGCTGGGCTGAGGGCAGGGCTGGGCTAGGGCTGGGGCTGGGTCAGGGCTGGGCTTTGGCTGGGCTGGGACTGGGGATGGTGCAGGGCTGGGGCTGGGGCTGGGCTGGGGGCAGGAATGGGGATGGGGCTGGGGCTTGGGCTGAGGCAGGGCAGGGGCTGGGCAGGGGATGAGGCTGGGGTGGGGCTGGGGCTGGGTCCAGGGCAGGGCTAGGGCTGGGGCTGGGGCTGGGCTGGGGCCGAGTGCGAGGCTTGGGCAGGGCTGGGGCTGGGGCTGGAACCAAGTCTTGGGAAGGGCTGGGGCTGGGGCTGGGCAGGGCTGGGGTAGGGCATGGACCGGGACTGGGCAGGGGTAGGGCTGGGGCAGGGGCTGGGCTGGGGACGAGGGTGGGGCAGGGCTGGGGCTGGGCATGGACCGGGACTGGGCAGGGGTAGGGCCAGGGCTGGGGGTTGGCCTGGGGCTGGGTTTGGGCTGGGGCTGGGTCTGGGGCTGGGCTAGGGCTGGGGCTGGGTGCAGGGCAGGGGCTGGGCTTGGCTGGGGCCGGGGCTGGGCTGGGGCTGGGTCCAGGGCAGGGGCTGGGTCCAGGGCAGGGGCTGGGCTTGGCTGGGGCCGGGGCTGGGGCTGGGCCGGGGCAGGGCTGGGGCTGGGTCCAGGGCTGGGGCTGGGGCTGGGTCCAGAGTGGGGCTGGGGCTGGGCTGGGGGCAGGGCTGGGGCTGGGTGGTGGCTGGGGCTCGGGACAGGGCTGGGGCCAAGCTGGGGCTGGGGCTGGGCTGAGGGCAGGGCTGGGGCTGGGGGCTGGGATGGGGCAGGACTGGGACTGGGGCAGGGGCACGGGCCGGGGCTGGGGACAGGGCTAGGGCTGGAGCTAGGGCAGGGCTGGGGCCAGGCTGGGGCTGGGTTCGGCTCAGGGGTGGGGCTTGGTCCAGGGCTGGGGCTGGGCTAGGGCAGGGCTGGGGCTGGGGCTGGGGCTGGGGCTGGGCTGGGTCTGAGGGTGGGGATGGGGCTGGGCTATGGCTGGGCTAGGGCCGGGGCTGCGACTGGGGCTGGATCCAGGGCTGGGGCTGGGCTGGGCCTGGGGCAGGGCTGGGCCTGGGCTGGGGATGAGGCTGGGGTGGGGCTGGGGCTGGGTCCAGGGCAGGGCTGGGGCTTGGGCTGGGCTGGGACCGGGGCTGGGTGTGGTAGGGCTGGCACAGGGCTGGGGCTGTGGCTGGGTCTGGGGCGGGGACTGGGACAGGGCTAGGCCTGGGGCTGGGCTGGGGCCGAGTCTGGGGCTGGGCTGGGGCCGGGGCAGGGGCAGGGCTGGAACTGGGGCTGGGCTGGGGCCAAGGTTGGGGCTGGGGCTGGGCTGGTGGGGAGGGTGGGGCTGGGCTGGTGGGGAGGGTGGGGCTGGGGCTGGGGCTGTGGCTGGGGCCAGGGCTGGGGCCAGGCTGGGTCTGGGGCTGGGCTGGGGGCAGGGCTCGGGCTGGGGCTGGGCTGGGGCTGGGATGGGGCAGGACTGGGACTGGGGCAGGGGCACGGGCCGAGGCTGGGGACAGGGCTAGGGCTGGAGCTAGGGCAGGGCTGGGCCCAGGCTGGGGCTGGGTTCGGCTCAGGGGTGGGGCTTGGTCCAGGGCTGGGGCTGGGCTGGGGCAGGGCTGGGGCTGGGGCTGAGGCAGGGCTGGGGCTGGGCCGGGGCAGGGCTGGGCTGGGGCTGGGCTGGGGCCGGGCTGGGGCTGGGTTCGGTGTAGGGCTGGGGCTGGGGCGGGGCTGGGGCAGGGCTGGGCTGGGGCTGGGGATGGGGCCGTGAGTGGGGCTTGGCTGGGGCTGGGACTGGGGCAGGGCTGGGCCTGGGCTGGGGATGAGGCTGGGTTGGGGCTGGGCTGGGTCCAGGGCTGGGGCTGTGCTGGTGCTCTGCTGGGGGTGGGCTGGGGACTAGGGCTGGGGCAGGGCTGACGCAGGGCTGGGGCTGGGCTGGGGGCAGGGTCTGGGGCCTGGGGTAGGGCTGGGACTGAGGTTGGGGCCGGGGCTGGGGCTGGAGTAGGCTGGAGGCTGGGCCTTGGGCTGGGGCTGGGGGCAGGTCTGGGCTGGGGGCATGGCTGGGGCTGGGTTGGGGGCAGGGCTGGGGCTGGGACTGGGGCTGGGGCTGGGGCTGGGGCAGGACTGAGGCTGGGGCAGGGCTGGGGCTGGGGCTGGGGCTGGGGCTGGGGCTGTGGCCGGGGCTGGGGCAGGACTGAGGCTGGGGCAGGGCTGGGGCTGGGGCTGGGGCTGGGGCTGGGGCTGGGCTGAGGGGAGGGCTGGGGCAGGTTTGGGGATGGGGCTGGGCTGGGGCTGGGCACAGGGCTGTGGCTGGGCTGTGGCTGGAGCTGGGCTGTGGCTGTGAATGGGGCTGGGGCTAGGCTGGGGCTGGGCTGGGGCTGGGTCCAGGGCAGGGGCTGGGCTGGGGCTGGGGCAGGGATGGGGCTGGGCACGGACCGCGACTGGGCAGGGGTAGAGCTGGGGCTGGGGTTGGGCTGGGGACGAGGGTGGGGCTGGGGCTGGGGCTGGGGCTGCGGACAGGGCTGTGGCCGAGCTAGGGCTGGGGCTGGGGCAGGGCTGGGGCCGGGGCTGAGGCTGGGCTGGGGTCTGGGCTGGGCCTGGGACAGGGCTGGGCCCGGGACAGGGCTGGGCCCGAGGCTGCGGCAGGGCTGGGGTAGGTCTGGGCCTGGGCTGGGGCTTGGGCTGGGGCAGGGGCTGGGGCCGGGGCAGGGGCAGGGCTGGGGTAGGGCTGGGACCAGGACTGGGCTGGGGCCAAATCTGGGGCAGGGGCTGGGGCCGGGGCAGGGGCAGGGCTGCGGCAGGGCTTGAACTGGGGCTGGACTGGGGCCAAGGTTGGGTCTGGGGCTGGGCTGGTGGCGAGGGTGGGGCTGGGGCTGGGGCTGCGGAAAGGGCTGGGGCTAGGGCTGAGTTAGGGGTAGGGCTGGGGCTGGATTGGGGCCAGGGCTGGGGCAGGGCTGGGGCTGGGGCTGGGCCTTGGGCTGGGGCTGGGCTGGGGCTGGGCTGGGGCTGGGGCTGGGCTGAGGGGAGGGCTGGGGCAGGGTTGGGGAAGGGGCTGGGCTGGGGCTGGGTCCAGGGCTGTGGCTGGGCTGTGGCTGTGAATGGGGCTGGGGCTGGGCTGGGGCTGGGGGCAGGTCTGGGCTGGGGGCATGGCTGGGGCAGGGCTGGGGTCTGGGCTCGGCCTGGGACAGGGCTGGGCCCGAGGCTGCGGCAGGGCTGGGGTGGGGCTGGGCTGGGTTCAGTGCAGGGCTGGGGCTGGGGCAGGGCTGGGCTAGGGCTGGGCTGGGGCAGGGGCTGGGGCCATGAGTGGGGCTTGGCTGGGGCCAGGGCTGGGGCCAGGGGTGGGGCTGGGGCTGGGGCAGGGCTGGGCCTGGGCTGGGGATGAGGCTGGGGTGGGGGTGGGGCTGGGTCCAGGGCAGGGGCTGGGTAGGGCTGGGGCTAGGCTGGGGCAGGGCTGGGGCTGGGCTGGGGCCGGACTGGGATCAGGACTGGGCTGGGGCAGGGACTGGGGCAAGGCTGGGGCTGGGGACAGGGCTGGGCTGGGGCTGGGGCTGGGGCAGGGCTTGGGCTGGGCTGGGGGCAAGGATGAGGTTTGGGCTGGGGCTGGGCCAGGGCTTGGGCTGGGCTGGGACCGGGGCTGGTCTGGGGTAGTGCTGGCACAGGGCTGGGGCTGGGGCTGGGCTGGGGCTTGGGCTGGGGCAGGGCTGGGCCTGGGCTGGGACCAGGACTGGGCTGGGGCCGGGGCAGGGGCAGGGCTGGGGCAGGGCTTGAACTGGGGCTGGGCTGGGGCCAAGTTTGGGGCTGGGGCTGGGCTGGTGGCAAGGGTGGGCCTGGGGCTGAGGTAGGGGTAGGGCTGGGGCGGGATTGGGGCCAGGGCTGGGGCAGGACTAGGCTTGAGGCTGGGCCTTGGGCTGGGGCTGGGTTAGCGCAGGGCTGGGGCTGGGGCTGGAACCAAGGCTTGGTCAGGGCTGGGGCTGGGGCTGGAGCCAGGGCTGGGGCTGGAGCCATGGTTGGGGCAGGAGCCAGGGCTGGGGCAGGGCTGAGGTCAGGACTGGGGCTGGGCTGAGGGCAGGGCTGGGGCTGGGGTCTGGGATGGGGGCAGGGCTGGGACTGGGGGCTGGGATGGGGCCAGGCTGGGGCTGGGGCTGGGCTGGGGGCAGGGCTGGGGCTGGGGGCTGGGATGGGGCAGGACTGGGACTGGGGCAGGGGCATGGGCCGAGGCTGGGGACAGGGCTAGGGCTGGAGATAGGGCAGGGCTGGGGCCAGGCTGGGCCTGGGTTCGGCTCAGGGCTGGGGCTTGGTCCAGGGCTGGGGCTGGGCTAGGGCAGGGGCTGGGGCTGGGGCTGGGCTGGGGCTGGGTCCAGGGCTGTGGCGGGTCTGTGGCTGGAGCTGGGCTGGGGTGAGGGTGGGGCTGGGGCTGGGCTGTGGCTGGGCTGGGGCTGGATCCAGGGCTGGGGCTGGGCTGTGGCTGTGGCTGGGCTGGGGCAGGGCTGGGGCTGGGCTGGTGGCGAGGGTGGGGCTGGGGCTGGGGCTGTGGCTGGGGCTGCGGACAGGGCTGGGGCTAGGGCTGAGGTAGGGGTAGGGCTGGGGCTGGATTGGGGCCAGGGCTGGGGCAGGACTAGGCTTGAGGCTGGGCTTTGGGCTGGGGCTGGGTTGGCGCAGGGCTGGGGCTGGGGCTGGAACCAAGGCTTGGTCAGGGCTGGGGCTGGGGCTGGAGCCAGGGCTGGGGCAGGAGCCAGGGCTGGGGCAGGGCTGAGGTCAGGCCTGGGGCTGGGGCTGGGGCAGGGATTGGGGCTAGGCTGGGGCTGGGCCTGGGGTGGGCTGTGGCTGGCGCTGGGGACAGGGCTGGGGCCAGGCTGGGGCTGGGTCTGGGGCTGGGGGCAGGGCTGGGGCTGGGGCTGGGGCTGGGCTGGGGCTGGGTCCAGGGCTGTGGCTGGGCTTTGGCTGGAGCTGGGCTGGGGCTGAGGGTGGGGCTGGGGCTGGGCTAGGGCTGGGCTGTGGCGGGGGCTGCGACTGGGGCTGGATCCAGTGCTGGGGCTGGGCTGGGGCTGTGGCTGGGCTGGGGCAGGGCTGGGGCTGGGGCTGGGGCAGGGCTGGGGCTGGGCCGGGGCAGGGCTGGGCTGGGGCTGGGGCTGGGTTCGGTGTAGGGCTGGGGCTGGGGCGGGGCTGGGGCAGGGCTGGGCTGGGGCCGGGGATGGGGCCGTGAGTGGGGCTTGGCTGGGGCTGGGGCTGGGGCTGGGGCTGGGCTGGGTCAGGGCTGGGCCTGGGCTGGGGATGAGGCTGGGTTGGGGCTGGGCTGGGTCTAGGGCTGGGGCTGTGCTGGTGCTCTGCTGGGGGTGGGCTGGGGACTAGGGCTGGGGCAGGGCTGACGCAGGGCTGGGGCTGGGCTGGGGGCAGGGTCTGGGGCCTTGGGTAGGGCTGGGACTGAGGTTGGGGCCGGGGCTGGGGCTGGAGTAGGCTGGAGGCTGGGCCTTGGGCTGGGGCTGGGGGCAGGTCTGGGCTGGGGGCATGGCTGGGGCTGGGTTGGGGGCAGCGCTGGGACTTGGGCTGTGGCCGGGGCTGGGGCAGGACTGAGGCTGGGGCAGGGCTGGGGCTGGGGCTGGGGCAGGGCTGGAGATGGGGCAGGGGCTGGGGCAGGGCCTGGGTCTGGGGCAGGGCTGGGGCTGGGGCAGGGGCTGGGGCAGGGGCTGGTGCTGGGGCTGGGGCTGGGGCTGGGGTTGGGGCAGGGCTGGGGCAGGGGCTGGGCTGGGGACGAGGGTGGGGCTGGGGCTGGGGCTGCGGACAGGGCTGTGGCCGAGCTAGGGCTGGGCTGAGGGCAGGGCTGGGCTAGGGCTGGGGCAAGGGCTGGGCTGCGGCCGAGGATGGGGCAGGGCTAGGGTAGGGCTGGGGCTGGGGCTGGGGTGGGGGAGGGCTGGGCCTGGGCTGGGACCAGGACTGGGCTGGGGCAGGGACTAGGGCAGGGCTGGGGCTGGGGCTGGGACTGGGGCTGGGGCTGCGACTGGGGCTGGTTCCAGGGCTGGGGCTGGGCTGTGGCTGTGGCCGGGCTGGGGCAGGGCTGGGGCCGGGGCAGGGGCAGGGCTGGGGCAGGGATTGAACTGGGGCTGGGCTGGGGCCAAGGTTGGGGATGTGGCTGGGCTGGTGGCGAGGGTGGGGCTGGGGCTGGGGCTGAGGTAGGGGTAGGGCTGGGGCGGGATTGGGGCCAGGGCTGGGGCAGGACTAGGCTTGAGACTGGGCCTTGGGCTGGGGCTGGCTTTGCGCAGGGCTGGGGCTGGGGCTGGAACCAAGTCATGGGCAGGGCTGGGGCTGGGGGCAGGGCTGGGGCTGGGGTGGGCTGGCGGCAGGGCTGGGGCTGGGGGTTGGGATGGGGCAGGACTGGGACTGGGGCAGGGGCACGGGCCGAGGCTGGGGACAGGGCTAGGTCTGGAGCTAGGGCAGGGCTGGGGCCAGGCTGGGGCTGGGTTTGGCTCAGGGGTGTGGCTTGGTCCAGGGCTGGGGCTGGGCTAGGGCAGGGCTGGGGCTGGGGCTGGGCTGGTGGGGAGGGTGGGGCAGGGGCTGGGGCTGGTGCTGCGGACAGGGCTGGGGCTAGGGCTGAGGTAGGGGTACGGCTGGGGCTGGATTGGGGCCAGGGCTGGGGCAGGACTAGGCTTGAGGCTGGGCCTTGGGCTGGGGCTGGGTTGGCGCAGGGCTGGGGCTGGGGCTGGAGCCAGGGCTGGGGCAGGAGCCAGGGCTGGGGCAGGGCTGAGGTCAGGCCTGGGGCTGGGGCTGGGGCAGGGATTGGGGCTAGGCTGGGACTGGGGCCGGGGGTGGGCTGTGGCTGGGGCTGGGGACAGGGCTGGGGCCAGGCTGGGTCTGGGGCTGGGCTGGGGTTGGGTCCAGGGCTGTGGCTGGGCTGTGGCTGTGGCTGGGCTGGGGCAGGGCTGGGGCTGGGGCTGGGGCAGGGCTGGGGCTGGGCCGGAGCAAGGCTGGGCTGGGGCTGGGCTGGGGCCGGGCTGGGGCTGGGTTCGGTGCAGGGCTGGGGCTGGGGCTGGGGCTGGGCTGGGGCCGGGGATGGGGATGTGAGTGGGGCTTGGCTGGGCTGGGGCTGGGACTGGGGCTGGGCTGGGGCAGGGCTGGGCCTGGGCTGGGGATGAGGCTGGGGTGGGGCTGGGCAGGGTCCAGGGCAGGGGCTGGGCTGGGGCTGGGGCTGGGCTGGGTCTAGGGCTGGGGCAGGGCTGGTGCTCTGCTGGGGGTGGGCTGGGGACTAGGGCTGGGGCAGGGCTGACGCAGGGCTGGGGCTGGGCTGGGGGCAGGGTCTGGGGCCTGGGGTAGGGCTGGGACTGAGGTTGGGGCCGGGGCTGGGGCTGGAGTAGGCTGGAGGCTGGGCCTTGGGCTGGGGCTGGGGGCAGGTCTGTGCTGGGGGCATGGCTGGGGCTGGGTTGGGGGCAGGGCTGGGACTGGGGCTGGGGCTGGGGCAGGGCTGGGGCCGGGGCTGAGGCTGGGCTGGGGTCTGGGCTGGGCCTGGACCAGGGCTGGGCCCGAGGCTGCGGCAGGGCTGGGGTAGGGCTGGGGCTGGGGCTGGGCTGGGGGAGGGCTGGGCCTGGGCTGGGACCAGGACTGGGCTGGGGCAGGGACTAGGGCAGGGCTGGGGCTGTGGCTGGGGCTGGGGCCGGGCTAGGGCTGGGCTGGGGGCAAGTATGGGGCTGGGGCTGAGGCTGGGGCTGGGCCAGGGCTTGGGCTGGGCTGGGACCGGGGCTGGGCTGGGGTAGGGCTGGCACAGGGCTGGGGCTGGCACTGGCCTGGGGCCAAGTCTGGGGCCGGGGCTGGGGCTGGGGCTGCGGAGAGGGCTGGGGCTAGGGCTGAGGTAGGGGTAGGGCTGGGGCTGGACTGGGGCCAGGGCTGGGGCAGGACTAGGCTTGAGGCTGGGCCTTGGGCTGGGGCTGGGTTGGCGCAGGGCTGGGGCTGGGGCTGGAACCAAGGCTTGGGCAGGGCTGGGGCTGGGGCTGGAGCCAGGGCTGGGGCAGGAGCCAGGGCTGGGGCAGGGCTGAGGTCAGGCCTGGGGCTGGGGCTGGGTCTGGGGCTGGGGCTAGGCTGGGGCTGGGCCTGGGGCTGAGATGTGGCTGGGGCTGGGGACAGGGCTGGGGCCAGGCTGGGTCTGGGGCTGTGGCTGGGCTAGGTTATGGCTGGGCTGAGGCCGGGGCTGGGGCTGGGACTGGGGCAGGACAGGGCTGGGGTACGGCTGGGGCTGGGACAGGGCTGGGCTTGGGATGGGCTGGGGCGAAGGTTTGGGCCGGGTCTGGGCTGGGGCTGGGGCCGGGGCTGGGCTGGGGCTGGGGCTGGGGCTGGGCTGGGGCTGGGTCCAGGGTTGGGGCTGGGCTGGGGCTGGGGCTAGGCTGGGGCAGGGCTGGGGCAGGACTGGGTCCAGGGTGGGGCTGGTGTTGGGCTGAGGGCAGGGCTGGGGCTGGGACTGGGTCCAGGGCAGGGGCTGGACTGGGGCTGGGGCTGGGCTGGGGCTGGGCTGGGGCTGGGCAGGGGCAGGGCTGGGCCTGGGCTGGGGATGAGGCTGGGGTGGGGCTGAGGCTGGGGCTGGGCCGGGGCAGGGTTGGGGTTGGGGCTGGGGCTGGGGATGAGGCTGGCGTGGGGCTGGGGCTGGGTCCAGGGCAGGGGCTGGGCTGGGGCTGGGGCAGGGCTGGGGATGAGGCTGGCGTGGGGCTGGGGCTGGGTCCAGGGCAGGGGCTGGGCTGGGGCTGGGGTTGGGCTGGGTCTAGGGCTGGGGCTGTGCTGGTGCTCTGCTGGGGCTGGGCTGGGGAATAGGGCTGGGGCAGGGCTGACGCAGGGCTGGGGATGGGCTGAGGGCAGGGGCTGGGGCCTGGGGTAGGGCTGGGACTGAGGTTGGGGCCTGGGCTGGGGCTGGGTCTGGGGGCAGGTCTGAGCTGGGGGCACGGCTGGGGCTGGTTTGGGGGCAGGGCTGGGGCTGGGGCTGGGGCGGGGCTGGGGCAGGACTGAGGCTGGGGCAGGGCTGGGGCTGGGGCTGGATCCAAGTCTTGGGCAGGGCTGGGGCTGGGGCGGGGGCTGGGGCAGGGCTGGAGCTGGGCATGGACCGTGAGTGGGCAGGGGTAGGGCTGGGGCAGGGGCTGGGCTGGGGACGAGGGTGGGGCTGGGGCTGGGGCTGGGGCTGCGGGACAGGGCTGGGGCTAGGGCTGAGGTAGGGGTAGGGCTGGGGCTGGATTGGGGCCAGGGCTGGGGCAGGACTAGGCTTGAGGCTGGGCCTTGGGCTGAGGCTGGCTTGGTGCAGGGCTGGGGCTGGGGCTGGAACCAAGGCACGGGCAGGGCTGGGGCTGGGGCTGGAGCCAGGGCTGGGGCAGGAGCCAGGGCTGGGGCAGGGTTGAGGTCCGGCCAGGGGCTGGGACCGGGGCTGTGACTGGGGCTGGGTCCATGGCAGGGGCTGGGCAGGGACTGGGGCTGGGCCGGGGCAGGGCTGGGGAAGGGGCTGGGGTGGGGCTGAGGGTGGGGCTGGGGCTGGGGCAGGGCTTGGGCTGGGGCTGGGCTGGGGGCAGGGATGGGGATGGGGCTTGGGCTGGGGCAGGGATGGGCCTGGGCTGGGGATGAGGCTGGGGTGGGGCTGGGGCTGGGTCCAGGGCAGGGCTTGGGCTGGGGCTGGGGCTGGAACCAAGGCATGGGCAGGGCTGGGGCTGGGGCTGGGGCCAGGTCTGGGGCAGGGCTGTGGCTGAGGCTGGGGACAGGGATGGGCCAGGCTGGGGTCTGGGGCTGGGCTGAGGGCAGGGCTGGGGCTGGAGGCTGGGATGGGGCAGGACTGGGACTGGGGCAGGGGCACGGGCCTAGTCTGGGGACAGGGCTAGGGCTGGAGCTAGGGCAGGGCTGGGGCCAGGCTGGGGCTGGGTTCGGCTCAGGGGTGGGGCTTGGTCCAGGGCTGGGGCTGGGCTGAGGGCACGGCTGGGCTAGGGCAGGGGCTGGGGCTGGCCTGGTGGGGAGGGTGGGGCAGGGGCTGGGGCTGGCCTGGTGGGGAGGGTGGGGCAGGGGCTGGGGCTGGTGCTGCGGACAGGGCTGGGGCTAGGGCTGAGGTAGGGGTAGGGCTGGGGCTGGATTGGGGCCAGGGCTGGGGCAGGACTAGGCTTGAGGCTGGGCCTTGGGCTGGGGCTGGCTTGGCGCAGGGCTGGGGCTGGGGCTGGAACCAAGGCTTGGTCAGGGCTGGGGCTGGGGCTGGAGCCAGGGCTGGGGCAGGAGCCAGGGCTGAGGCAGGGCTGAGGTCAGGCCTGGGGCTGGGGCTGGGGCAGGGATTGGGGCTAGGCTGGGGCTGGGCCTGGGGTGGGCTGTGGCTGGGGCTGGGGACAGGGCTGGGGCCAGGCTGGGGCTGGGACAGGGCTTGGGCTGGGATGGGGCAGGGCTGGGGCTGGGGCTGGGCCGGGGCAGGGCTGGGGAAGGGGCTGGGCTGGGGCCGAGGGTGGGGCTGGGGCTGGGGCAGGGCTTGGGCTGGGATGGGGCAGGGCTGGGGCTGGGGCTGGGGCAGGGCTGGGCCTGGGCTGGGGATGAGGCTGGGGTAAGGCTGGGGCTGGGTCCAGGGCAGGGCTGGGGCTGGGGCTGGGGCCGGGCTTGGGCTGGGCTGGGGGCAAGGATTGGGCAGGGGCGGGGGCCGGGCCAGGGCTTGGGCTGGGCTGGGGATTAGGCTGGGGTGGGGCTGGGGCAGGGCTGGAACTGGGGCTGGGCTGGTGGCGAGGTTGGGGGCTGCGGCTGGGGCTGGATTGGGGCCAGGGCTGGGGCAGGACTAGGCTTGAGGCTGGGCCTTGGGCTGGGGCTGGGTTGGCGCAGGGCTGGGGCTGGGGCTGGAACCAAGGCATGGGCAGGGCTGGGGCTGGGGCTGGAGCCAGGGCTGGGGCAGGGCTGTGGCTGGGGCTGGGGACAGGGCTGGGGCCAGGCTGGGTCTGGGGCTGGGCTGAGGGCAGGGCTGGGGCTGGAGGCTGGGATGGGGCAGGACTGGGACTGGGGCAGGGGCACGGGCCGAGGCTGGGGACAGCGCAAGGGCTGGAGCTAGGGCAGGGCTGGGGCCAGGCTGGGGCTGGGTTTGGCTCAGGGGTGGGGCTTGGTCCAGGGCTGGGGCTGGGCTGAGGGCATGGCTGGGCTAGGCCTGGGGCTGGGGCAGGGCTAGGTTAGGGCTGGGCTGAGGCTGGGTCTGGGTCCAGGCCTGGGGCTGGGCTGAGGGCAGGGCTGGGCTAGGGCTGGGGCTGGGTCAGGGCTGGGGCTGGGCTGGGGCTGGGCTGGGACCAGGACTGGGCTGGGGCAGGAACTGGGGCAGGGCTGGGGATGGGGCTGGGGCTGGGGCTTGGGCTGGGGCAGGGCTGGGGCTGGGCAGGGGATGAGGCTTGGGTGGGGCTGGGGCCGGGTCCAGGGCAGGGGCTGGGCTGGGGCTGGGGCTGGGCTGGGTCTAGGGCTGGGGCAGGGCTGGTGCTCTGCTGGGGGTGGGCTGGGGACTAGGGCTGGGGCAGGGCTGACGCAGGGCTGGGGCTGGGTTGGGGGCAGGGGCAGGGGCCTGGGGTAGGGCTGGGACTGAGGTTGGGGCCGGGGCTGCGGCTGGAGTAGGCTGGAGGCTGGGCCTTGGGCTGGGGCTGGGGGCAGGTCTGGTCTGGGGGCATGGCTGGGGCTGGGCTGGGGTCTGGGCTGGGCCTGGGACAGGGCTGGGCCCGAGGCTGCGGCAGGGCTGGGGTAGGGCTGGGGCTGGGGCTGGGCTGCGGCCGAGGCTGGGGCTGGGTTCGGTGCAGGGCTGGGGCTGGGGCAGGGCTGGGCTAGGGCTGGGCTGGGGCCGGGGCTGGGGCCATGAGTGGGGCTTGGCTGGGGCCAGGGCTGAGGCCAGGGGTGGGCTGGGGCTGGATTGGGGGCAGGGCTGGGGCAGGACTAGGCTTGAGGCTGGGCCTTGGGCTGGGGCTGGGTTGGCGCAGGGCTTGGGCTGGGGCTGCAGCCAGGGCTGGGGTAGGAGCCAGGGTTGGGGCAGATGCCAGGGCTGGGGCAGGGCTGAGGTCAGGCCTGGGGCTGCGGCTGGGGCAGGGCTGGGGCTGGGGCTGGGGCTGGGCCTGGGGCTGGGGCTGGGCTGAGGGCAGGGATGGGGCCGGGGGCTGGGATGGGGCAGGACTGGGACTGGGGCAGGGGCACGGGCCGAGGCTGGGGACAGGGCTAGGGCTGGAGCTAGGGCAGGGCTGGTGCCAGGCTGGGGCTGGGTTCGGCTGAGGGGTGGGGCTTGGTCCAGGGCTGGGGCTGGGCTAGGGCAGGGCTGGGGCTGGGCGGTGGCTGGGGCTGGGCTGGGGCTGGGCTGTGGCTGGGGCTGGTCTGGGGGCAGGGATGGGTCTGGGGCTGGGCTGGGGCAGGGCTGGGCCTGGGCTGGGGCTGGGGCTGGTTCCAGGGTGGGGCTGTGTCCAGGGCTGGGGCAGGACTGGGTCCAGGGCTGGGGCTGGGTCTGGGCTGAGGGCAGGTCTGGGGCAGGGCTGGGGATGGGGCTGGGCTGGGGCTGGGTCCAGGGCTAGGGCTGGGCTGTGGCTGAGGCTGGGGCTGGGCTGGGGCTGGGTCCAGGGCAGGGGCTGGGCTGGGGCTGGGGCTCGGCCGAGGCAGGGCTGGGACAGGGGCTGGGATGGGGCAGGACTGGGACTGGGGCAGGGGCACAGGCCGAGGCTGGGGACAGGGCTAATGGTGGAGCTAGGGCTGGGGCTGGGTCCAGGGCTGTGGCTGGGCTGTGGCTGGAGCTGGGCTGGGGCTGAGGTTGGGGCTGGGGCTGGGCTGTGGCTGGGCTGGGCTGGGGCAGGGCTGGGGCTGGGGCTGGGCTGGGGCTGGGCCGGGGCGGGGCTGGGCTGGGGCTGGGCCGGGGCTGGGCTGGGCTGGGGCAGGGCTGGGGCCGGGCTGGGGCTGGGTTCGGTGCATGGCTGTGGCTGGGGCAGGGCTGGGCTGGGGCCGGTGACGGCGCTGGGCCGGGGCAGGGCTGGGCCTGGGCTGGGGCTGGGCTGGGTCTAAGGCTGGGGCTGTGCTGGTGCTGTGCTGGGGGTGGGCTGGGGACTAGGGCTGGGATAGGGCTGACGCAGGTCTGGGGCCTGAGGTAGGGCTGGGACTGAGGTTGCGGCTGGGGCTGGGGCTGGATTAGGCTGGAGGCTGGGCCTTGGGCTGGGGCTGGGGTCATGGTTGGGGCTGGGTTGGGGGCAGGGCTGGGGCTGGGGCAGGGGCCGGGGCTGGGGTAGGACTGAGGCTGGGGCAGGGCTGGGGCTGGGGCTGGGGCTGGGGCTGGGCCAGGGCAGGGCTGGGGCAGGGGCTGGGCTGGGGCCGAGGGAGGGGCTGGGGCTGGGGCTGGGGCTGGGGCTGAGGGCAGGGCTGGGCTAGGGCTGGGGCTGGGGCAGAGGCCGGGGCTGGGGACAGGGCTGGGGTCAGAGCTGGGCTACGGCTGGGCTGGGACCGGGGATGGGTCCGGGGGTGGGGCTGGGTCTGGGGCAGGGCTAGGCCTGGGCTGGGGATGAGGCTGGGGTGGGGCTGGGGCTGGGTCCAGGGCTGGGGCTGGGCTGGGGCTGGGACTGGGGCAGGGCTAGGGCTGGGCTGGGGGCAAGGATGGGGTTTGGGCTGGGGCTGGGCCAGGGCTTGGGCTGGGCTGGGACCGGGGCTGGGCTGGGGTAGGGCTGGCACATGGCTAGGCCTGGGGCTGGGCTTGGGCCGAGTCTGGGGCTGGGGCTGGGGCCGGGGCAGGGGCAGGGCTGGGGCAGGACTTGAACTGGGGCTGGGCTGGGGCCAAGGTTGGGGCTGGGGCTGGGCTGGTGGCGAGGGTGGGGCTGGGGCTGGAGCCAGGGTTGGGGCAGGAGCCAGGGCTGGGACAGGGCTGGAGCTGGGTTCGGCTCAGGGGTGGGGCTTGGTCCAGGGCTGGGGCTAGGGCTGGGGCTGGGCTGGGACTGGGTCCAGGGCTGGGGCTGGGCTGTGGCTGGAGATGGGCTGGGGCTGAGCGTGGGGCTGGGGCTGGGCTAGGGCTGGGCTGGGGCTGGGGATGCGACTGGGGCTGGATCCAGTGCTGGGGCTGGGCTGTGGCTGTGGCTGGGCTGTGGCAGGGCTGGGGCTGGGCTGGGGCTGGGCCGGGGCAAGGCTGGTCTGGGGCAGGGCTTGCCTGGGGCTGGGGCCGGGGCTGGGGCAGGGGCTGGGGCTGGGGCTGGGGCTGGGGCTGGATCCAGGGCTGGGGCTGGGCGGTGGCTGGGGCTGGGCTGGGGCTGGGCTTGGC
This sequence comes from Melanerpes formicivorus, assembly GCF_026170545.1. Taxonomy (NCBI): domain Eukaryota; kingdom Metazoa; phylum Chordata; class Aves; order Piciformes; family Picidae; genus Melanerpes; species Melanerpes formicivorus. The sequence continues at coordinate 10,509 of NW_027143457.1, read as the reverse complement.
CTGGGCTGGGGATGAGGCTGGGGAGGGGCTGGGTGGTGGCTGGGGATGGGCTGGGCAGGGCTGGGGCTGGGGCTGGGCTGGGGGCAGGGATGGGGATGGGGCTGGGCTGGGCTGGGGCAGGGCTGGGCCGGGGCTGGGGATGAGGCTGGGGTGGGGCTGGGGCTGGGTCCAGGGCAGGGGCTGGGCTGGGGCTGGGGCTAGGCTGGGGCTGGGCTGGTGCAGGGCTGGGGCTGGGCTTGGGGTCAGGGCTGGGGCTGGGCGGTGGCTGGGGCTGGGCTTGGGCTGGGCTGGGTCTGTGACTGGGTCCAGGGTTTGGGCTGGGCTGGGGCAGAGGCTGGGGCTGGGCTGTGGCTGGAGCTGGGCTGGGGCTGAGGGTGGGGCTGGGGCTGGGCTGGGGCTGGGTCCAATGCTGGGGCTGGGCTGGGGCTGGGGCTGGGCCGGGGCAGGGCTGGGGCAGGGGCTGGGCTGGGGCGAGGGTGGGGCTGGGGCTGGGGCTGGGGACAGGGCTGGGGCCAGAGCTGGGGCAGGGCTGGGTCCGGGCTGGGGCTGGGCTCCGTGCAGGGCTGGGGCTGGGCAGGGCTGTGTTACGGCTGGGCTGGGACCGGGGATGGGTCCCGGGGTGGGGCTGGGGCTGGGGCAGGGCTGGGCCTGTGCTGGGGATGAGGCTGGGGTGGGGCTGGGGATGAGGCTGGGGTGGGGCTGGGGCTGGGTCCAGGGCTGGGGCTGGGCTGGGGCTGGTACTGGGGCAGGGCTAGGGTTAGGGTTAGGGTTAGGGTTAGGGTTAGGGTTAGGGTTAGGGTTAGGGTCAGGGCTGGGGGCAAGGATGGGGTTTGGGCTGGGGCTGGGGCCAGGGCTTGGGCAGGGCTGGGACCGGGGCTGGGCTGGGGTAGGGCTGGCACAGGGCTAGGCCTGGGCCTGGGCTGGGGCCAAGTCTGGGGGCCGGGGCTGGGGCCGGGGCAGGGGCAGGGCTGGGGCAGGTCTGGGGCTGGGCTGGGGACAGGGTCTGGGGCCTGGGGTAGGGCTGGGACTGAGGTTGGGGCCGGGGCTGGGGCTGGAGTAGGCTGGAGGCTGGGCCTTGGGCTGGGGCTGGGGGCAGGTCTGGGCTGGGGGCATGGCTGGGGCTGGGTTGGGGGCAGGGCTGGGGCTGGGGCTGGGGCCGGGGCTGGGGCAGGACTGAGGCTGGGGAAGGGCTGGGGCTGGGGCTGGGGCTGGGGCTGGGGCTGGAACCAAGTCTTGGGCAGGTCTGGGGCTGGGGCTGGGGCTGGGGCAGGGCTGGGGCTGGGTATGGATCGTGACTGGGCAGGTGTAGGGCTGGGGCAGGGGCTGGGCTGGGAACGAGGGTGGGGCTGGGGCTGGGGCTGCGGACAGGGCTGTGGCCGAGCTAGGGCTGGGCTGAGCGCAGGGCTGGGCTAGGGCTGGGGCCGGGGCTGAGCCTGGGGCAGGGACTAGGGCAGGGCTTGGGCAGGGGCTGGGGCTGGGGCCGGGCTAGGGCTGGGCTGGGGGCAAGGATGGGGCTGGGGCAGGGCTGGGGCTAGGGCTGAGGTAGGGGTAGGGCTGGGGCAGGACTAGGTTTGAGGCTGGGCCTTGGGATGGGGCTGGCTTGGCGCAGGGCTGGGGCTGGGGCTGGGGCTGGGGCTGGGTCCAGGGAGGGGGCTGGGCTGCGGCTGGGGCTGGGATGGGGCAGGACTGGGACTGGGGCAGGGGCACGGGCCGAGGCTGGGGACAGGGCTAGGGCTGGAGCTAGGGCAGGGCTGGGGCCAGGCTGGCACTGGGCTGGGGCTGGGTCCAGGGCTGTGGCTGGGCTGTGGCTGGAGCTGGGCTGGGGTTGAGGGTGGGGCTGGCTCTGGGCTGGGGCTTGGGCTGGGCTGGGGCAGGCCTGGGGCTGGGCAGGGGCAGGCCTGGGCTGGGCCGGGGCAGGCATGGGCTGGGGCAGGGCTGGAGCCAGGCTGTGGCTGGGTTCGGTGCAGGGCTGGGGCTGGGGCTGGGCTGGGCTGGGGCCAGGGATGGGGCCGTGAGTGGGGTTTGGCTGGGGCTGGGGCTGGGGCTGGGGCAGGGCTGGGCTGAGGCAGGGCTGGGGCCAGGCTGGGGCTGGGTTCGGTGCAGGGCTGGGGCTGAGGCAGGGCTGGGCTGGGGCCAGGGATGGGGCCGTGAGTGGGGCTTGGCTGGGGCTGGGGCTGGGGCTGGGGCTGGGCCGGGGCAGGGCTGGGCCTGGGCTGGGGATGAGGCTGGGTTGGGGCTGGGGCTGGGTCCAGGGCATGGGCTGGACGGGGGCTGGGGCTGAGGCTGGGTTGGGGCTGGGGCTGGGTCCAGGGCATGGGCTGGACTGGGGCTGGGGCTGGGCTGGGGCAGGGCTGGGTCCGGGCTGGTGCTGGGCTCGGTGCAGGGCTGGGGCTGGGCAGGGCTGTGCTACGGCTGGGCTGGGACCGGGGATGGGTCCCGGGGTGGGGCTGGGGCTGGGGCAGGGCTGGGCCTGTGCTGGGGATGAGGCTGGGGTGGGGCTGGGGATGAGGCTGGGGTGGGGCTGGGGCTGGGTGCAGGGCTGGGGCTGGGCTGGGGCTTGGTACTGGGGGCAGGGCTAGGGTTAGGGTTAGGGTTAGGGTTAGGGTTAGGGTTAGGGTTAGGGTTAGGGTTAGGGCTGGGGGCAAGGATGGGGTTTGGGCTGGGGCTGGGGCCAGGGCTTGGGCAGGGCTGGGACCGGGGCTGGGGCTGGGACTGGGCTGGGTCTAGGGCTGGGGCTGTGCTGGTGCTCTGCTGGGGGTGGGCTGGGGACTAGGGCTGGGGCAGGGCTGACGCTGGGCTGGGGCTGGGCTGGGGGCAGGGTCTGGGACCTGGGGTAGGGCTGGGACTGAGGTTGGGGCCGGGGCTGGAGCTGGAGTAGGCTGGAGGCTGGGCCTTGGGCTGAATCTGGGGGCAGGTTTGGGCTGGGGGCATGGCTGGGGCTGGGGCTGGGGCTGTGGCCGGGGCTGGGTCAGGACTGAGGCTGGGGCAGGGCTGGGGCTGGGGCTGGGGCTGGGGCTGGGGCTGGGGCAGGGCTGGGGCTGTGGCTGGGGCTGGGGCGGGGGCTGGGGCAGGGGCTGGGGCTGGGGCTGGGGCTGGGGCGGGGGCTGGGGCAGGGCTGGGGCTGGGCATGGATTGTGACTGGGCAGGGGTAGGGCTGGGGCTGGGGCTGGGCTGGGGACAAGGGTGGGGCTGGGGCTGGGGCTGGGGCTGCGGACAGGACTGTGGCCGAGCTAGGGCTGGGCTGGGGGCAAGGATGGGGCTGGGACAGGGCTGGGGCTAGGGCTGAGGTCAGGCCTGGGGCTGTGGCTGGGGCAGGGCTGGGGATGGGGCTGGGGCCGGGCTGTGGCTGGGTTCGGTGAAGGGCTGGGGCAGGGGCTGGGTCCAGGGCTGGGGCTGGTCTGGGGATGGGGCTGGGGCTGGGGCCGGGGGTGGGGCTGGGGCTGGGGCAGGGCTGGGCCTGGGATGGGGATGAGTCTGGGGTGGGGGCGGGGCTGGGTCCAGGGCAGGGGCTGGGCTGGGGATGAGGCTGGGATGGGGCTGGGGCAGGGCTGGGCTATGGCTGGGCTGGGACCGGGGATGGGTCCGGGGGGTGGGGCTGGGGCTGGGTCAGGGCTAGGCCTGGGCTGGGGATGAGGCTGGGGTGGGGCTGGGGCTGGGTCCAGGGGTGGGGCTGGGCTGGGGCTGGGACTGGGGCAGGGCTAGGGCTGGGCTGGGGGCAAGGATGGGGTTTGGGCTGGGGCTGGGCCAGGGCTTGGGCTGGGCTGGGACCGGGGCTGGGCTGGGGTAGGGCTGGCACAGGGCTAGGCCTGGGGCTGGGCTGGGGCCGAGTCTGGGGCCGGGGCTGGGGCCGGGGCAGGGGCAGGGCTGGGGCAGGGCTTGAACTGGGGCTGGGCTGGGGCCAAGGTTGGGGCTGGGGCTGGGCTGGTGGCGAGGGTGGGGCTGGGGCTGGGGCTGCGGACAGGGCTGGGGCTAGGGCTGAGGTAGGGGCTGGGGCTGGGGCTGGATTGGGGCCAGGGCTGGGGCAGGACTAGGCTTGAGGCTGGGCCTTGGGCTGGGGCTGGGTTAGCGCAGGGCTGGGGCTGGGGCTGGAACCAAGGCTTGGGCAGGGCTGGGGCTGGGGCTGGAGCCAGGGCTGGGGTAGGAGCCAGGGCTGGGGCAGGGCTGAGGTCCGGCCAGGGGCTGGGGCTGGGGCAGGGCTGGGGCCAGGCTGGGTCTGGGGCTGGGGCTGGGCTGGGCTGGGGCTGGGGCTGGGCTGAGGGCACGGCTGGGCTAGGCCTGGGGCTGGGGCAGGGCTGGGGCTAGGCTGGGCTGAGGCCGGGGCTGGGGCTTGGACTGGGGCAGTGAAGGGCTGGGCTAGGGCTGGGCCTGGGACAGGGCTGGGCTAGGGATGGGCTGGAGCCGGGGATGGGGCCGGGGGTGGGGCTGGGCTGGGGCTGGGTCCAGGGCTGTGGCTGGGCTGTGGCTGGAGATGGGCTGGGGCTGAGGATGGGGCTGGGGCTGGGCTAGGGCTGGGCTGGGGCCGGGGCCGCGACTGGGGCTGGGTCCAGGGCTGGAGCTGGGCTGGGGCTGGGGCTGGAGTAGGCTGGAGGCTGGGCCTTGGGCTGGGGCTGGGGGCAGGTCTGGGCTGGGGTCATGGCTGGGGCTGGGTTGGGGGCAGGGCTGGGGCTGGGGCTGTGGCCGGGGCTGGGGCAGGACTGAGGTTGGGGCAGGTCTGGGGCTGGGGCTGGGGCAGGGCTGGGGCTGGGACGGGGGTTGGGGCAGGGCTGGGGCTGGGCATGGATTGTGACTGGGCAGGGGTAGAGCTGGGGCAGGGGCTGGGCTGGGGACGAGGGTGGGGCTGGGCTGGGGCTGGGGCTGCGGACAGGGCTGTGGCCGAGCTAGGGCTGGGCTGGGGGCAAGGATGGGGCTGGGGCAGGGCTGGGGCTAGGGCTGAGGTAGGGGTAGGGCTGGGGCTGGATTGGGGGCAGGGCTGTGGCAGGACTAGGCTTGTGGCTGGGCCTTGGGCTGGGGCTGGGTTGGCGCAGGGCTGGGGCTGGGGCTGGGGTTGGGGCTGGAGCCAGGGTTGGGGCAGGAGCCAGGGCTGGGGCTAGGCTGAGGTCAGGCCTGGGGCTGCGGCCGGGGCAGGGCTGTGGCTGGGGCTGGGGCCGGGGCTGGGGCCGTGAGTGGGGCTTGGCTGGGGCCAGGGCTGGGGCCGGGGGTGGGGCTGGGGCAGGGCTGGGCCTGGGCTGGGGATGAGGCTGGGGTGGGGCTGGGGCTGCGTCCAGGGCCGGGGCTGGGTTGGGGATGAGGCTGGGCTGGGGCTGGGGCAGGGCTGGGCTACGGCTGGGCTGGGACCGGGGATGGGTCCGGGGGTGGGGCTGGGGCTGGGCCAGGGCTTGGGCTGGGCTGGGACCGAGTCTGGGGCCGGGGCTGGGGCCGGGGCAGGGGCAGGGCTGGGGCAGGGCTTGAACTGGGGCTGGGCTGGGGCCAAGGTTGGGGCTGGGGCTGGGCTGGTGGGGAGGGTGGGGCTGGGGCTGGGGCTGGGGCTGCGGACAGGGCTGGGGCTAGGGCTGAGGTAGGGGTAGGGCTGGGGCTGGATTGGGGCCAGGGCTGGGGCAGGACTAGGCTTGAGGCTGGGCCTTGGGCTGGGGCTGGGTTGGCGCAGGGCTTGGGCTGGGGCTGCAGCCAGGGCTGGGGTAGGAGCCAGGGCAGGGGCAGGGCTGAGGTCCGGCCAGGGGCTGGGGCTGGGCAGGGCTGGGGCTAGGCTGGGGCTGCGCCTGGGGCTGGGCAGGGCTGGGGCTAGGCTGGGGCTGCGCCTGGGGCTGGGCAGGGCTGGAGCTGGGGACAGGGCTGGGGCCAGGCTGGGTCTGGGGCTGGGGCTGGGCTGAGGGCACGGCTGGGCTAGGCCTGGGGCTGGGGCAGGGCTGGGGCTAGGCTGGGCTGAGGCCGGGGCTGGGGCTGGGACTGGGGCAGGGCAGGGCTGGGCTAGGGCTGGGGCTGGGACAGGGCTGGGCTAGGGATGGGCTGGGGCCGGGGATGGGGCCGGGGGTGGGGCTATGGCTGGGGCTGGGTTTGGTGCAGGGCTGGGGCTGGGGCTGGGGCTGGGCTGGGGCTGGGTCCAGGGCTGTGGCTGGCCTGTGGCTGGAGCTGGGCTGGGGCTGAAGATTGGGCTGGGGCTGGGCTAGGGCTGGGCTGGGGCCGGGGCCGCGACTGGGGCTGGATCCAGGGCTGGAGCTGGGCTGGGGCTTGGGCTGGGCCTGGGGCTGGGTTGGGGCTGGGCCGGGGCAGGGCTGGGCTGGGGCAGGGCTGGGGCCAGGCTGCGGCTGGGTTCGGTGCAGGGCTGGGGCTGGGGCAGTGCTGGGCTAGGGCCGGGGATGGGGCCGTGAGTGGGCCTTGGTTGGGGCTGGGGCTGGGGCTGGGCCTGGGGCTGGGCCGGGGGCTGGGGTAGGGCTGGGCTGGGGCAGGGGATGGGGCCGTGAGTGGGGCTTGGCCAGGGCTGGGGGCCGGGGGTGGGCCTGGGGCAGGGGCGGGGACTGGGAGAGGGCTGGGGCCGGGGCTGGGTCCAGGGCTGGGGCTGGGCGGTGGCTGGGGCTGGGCTGGGGCAGGGCTGGGCCTGGGCTTGGGATGAGGCTGGGGTGGGGCTGGGGCTCGGTCCAGGGTAGGGGCTGGGCTGGGGCTGGGGATGAGGCTGGGGCAGGGCTGGGGCAGGGGTGGGGCTGAGGCTGGGTCCAGAGTGGTGCTGGGGCTGGGCTGGGGGCAGGGCTGTGGCTGGGCGGTGGTTGGGGCTGGCCTGGGGCTGGGGCTAGGCTGGGGCTGGGCTGGGGCTGGGGCTGGGTCCAGGGTGGGGCTGTGTACAGGGCTGGGGCAGGACTGGGGCCGTGCTGGGGCTGGGGCTGGGCTGAGGGCAGGGGCTGGGCTGGGGCTGGGCTGGGACTGGGCTGGGACTGTGTCCAGGGCAGGGGCTAGGCTGGGGCTGGGGCTGGCCCGGGGCAGAGCTGGGGCAGGGGCTGGGCTGGGGCTGAGGGTGGGGCAGGGGCAAAGGCTGGGGCAGAGGCAGGGCTGGGGCAGGGCTGGAACTGGGGCTGGGCTGGGGGCAAGGTTGGGGCTGGGGCTGGGCTGGTGCAGAGGGTGGTGCTGGGGCTGGGGCTGCGGACAGGGCTGGGGCTAGGGCTGAGGTAGGGGTAGGGCTGGGGCTGGATTGGGGCCAGGGCTGGGGCAGGACTAGGCTTGAGGCTGGGCCTTGGGCTGGGGCTGGCTTGGCGCAGGGCTGGGGCTGGGGCTGGAACCAAGGCTTGGTCAGGGCTGGGGCTGGGGCTGGAGCCAGGGCTGGGGCAGGAGCCGGGGCTGGAGCCAGGGCTGGGGCAGGAGCCAGGGCTGGGGCAGGGCTGTGGCTAGGCTGGGGCAGGGCCTGGGGCTGGGCTGTGGCTGGGGCTGGGTCCGGGCTTGTGGCTGGGCTGAGGGCAGGGCTGGGCTAGGGCTGGGGCTGGGTCAGGGCTGGGCTTTGGCTGGGCTGGGACTGGGGATGGTGCAGGGCTGGGGCTGGGGCTGGGCTGGGGGCAGGAATGGGGATGGGGCTGGGGCTTGGGCTGAGGCAGGGCAGGGGCTGGGCAGGGGATGAGGCTGGGGTGGGGCTGGGGCTGGGTCCAGGGCAGGGCTAGGGCTGGGGCTGGGGCTGGGCTGGGGCCGAGTGCGAGGCTTGGGCAGGGCTGGGGCTGGGGCTGGAACCAAGTCTTGGGAAGGGCTGGGGCTGGGGCTGGGCAGGGCTGGGGTAGGGCATGGACCGGGACTGGGCAGGGGTAGGGCTGGGGCAGGGGCTGGGCTGGGGACGAGGGTGGGGCAGGGCTGGGGCTGGGCATGGACCGGGACTGGGCAGGGGTAGGGCCAGGGCTGGGGGTTGGCCTGGGGCTGGGTTTGGGCTGGGGCTGGGGTTGGGCTGGGGCTGGGTCTGGGGCTGGGCTAGGGCTGGGGCTGGGTGCAGGGCAGGGGCTGGGCTTGGCTGGGGCCGGGGCTGGGCTGGGGCTGGGTCCAGGGCAGGGGCTGGGTCCAGGGCAGGGGCTGGGCTTGGCTGGGGCCGGGGCTGGGGCTGGGCCGGGGCAGGGCTGGGGCTGGGTCCAGGGCTGGGGCTGGGGCTGGGTCCAGAGTGGGGCTGGGGCTGGGCTGGGGGCAGGGCTGGGGCTGGGTGGTGGCTGGGGCTCGGGACAGGGCTGGGGCCAAGCTGGGGCTGGGGCTGGGCTGAGGGCAGGGCTGGGGCTGGGGGCTGGGATGGGGCAGGACTGGGACTGGGGCAGGGGCACGGGCCGGGGCTGGGGACAGGGCTAGGGCTGGAGCTAGGGCAGGGCTGGGGCCAGGCTGGGGCTGGGTTCGGCTCAGGGGTGGGGCTTGGTCCAGGGCTGGGGCTGGGCTAGGGCAGGGCTGGGGCTGGGGCTGGGGCTGGGGCTGGGGCTGGGCTGGGTCTGAGGGTGGGGATGGGGCTGGGCTATGGCTGGGCTAGGGCCGGGGCTGCGACTGGGGCTGGATCCAGGGCTGGGGCTGGGCTGTGGCTGGGGCTTGGCTGGGGCAGGGCTGGGGTTGGGGCTGGGGCTGGGGCTGGGCTGGGGCTGGGCTGGGGCAGGGCTGGGCTGGGGCAGGGCTGGGGCCAGGCTGGGGCTGGGTTCGGTGCAGGGCTGGGGCTGGGGCAGGGCTGGGCTGGGGCCGGGGATGGGGCTGGTGCTGAGGGTGGGGCTGGGGCTGGGGCTGGGGCCGGGGCTGGGGCTGGGCCGGGGCAGGGCTGGGGCTGGGTCCAGGGCTGGGGCTGGGGCCGGGGCTGGGGCTGGGGCCGGGGCTGCGACTGCGGCTGGGTCCAGGGCTGGGGCTGGGCTGTGGCTGGGTGTGGCCGGTTGACGTTGCCCCCTTAAGAAAGGGAATATGGTGGACGGAAGTTGGTAAACGGAAGGAATAATCTAAACTAATTTCATTGGAAGAGTGGGAGGAATCACCTTCTGAACTGTGACAGCAGGAGGGTATACTGGGTTTTTCCAGCACTTTATTTTCAGTCTTGCTTCCGCCTCTTCTTCGTGCAGCAGCTCTGTTTTGTGCTGGGCTTTCTGCCAAGGCCTCGGCCTTGAAAACCAGATAAAAGCCGGTATTAACTCCCTTCCAATTAACACAAACTGCTTCTAAACTTTTTTCCTCTCTTTTCTTTCTCTTTCTATGCCATTCTGGGGAAAGGGGGGCAAGAGAGGGGAGAGCGGAGGTGGGGAACCCCTCTCTGTCCGAGGGGGGTTACTCTCATTTCTGTGTAACTCTGTTGTATATCTTTGTATATATTGTAGATATTGTAAATTTGTAAATATTCCCCTGCATACCTTACATTGCTTTGTAAATATAGCTCCACTGCTTTGCTAATTCAGCTTGTGAGTTTTTTTTCCCTTTCCCTTCAATTTTTCTTTCTCTTTACTTTACAAGGGGGAAGGGAGGAGGCTTCTTGGCCTTACCCTTCCACCCACCACACTGGGGCTGGGCTGGGACTGGGGTGGGGCTGGGGCTGGGGCTGGGCTGGGGCTGGGTCCAGGGCAGGGGGTGGGCTGGGTCTGGGGCTGGGCCGGGGCAGCCCTGGGGCAGGGGCTGGGCTGGGGTCGAGGGTGGGGCTGGGGCTGGGCTGGGGCAGGGGCTGGGGCTGAGGGCAGGGCTGGGTCCAGGGCAGGGGCAGGGCTGGGGCTGGGCCTGGGCTGGGGCAGTGCTGGGGCTGGGCTGTGGCTGGGCTGGGACCAGGACTGGGCTGGGGCAGGGACTGGGGCAGGGCTGGGGCTGGGGCTGGGGCTGGGGCTGGGATGGGGCAGGGCTGGGGCTGGGGCTGGGCTGGGGGCAGGGATGGGGCTGGGGCTGAGGCTGGGGCTTGGGCTGGGGCAGGGCTAGGGCTGGGCAGGGGATGAGGCTGGGGTGGGGCTGGGGCTGGGTCCAGGGCAGGGCTTGGGCTGGGGCTGGGGCTGGGCTGGGGCCGAGGGCAGGGCTGGGGCAGGGCTGGGGCTTGGGCTGGAAACCAAGTCTTGGGCAGGGCTGGGGCTGGGCAGGGCTGGGGCTGGGCATGCACCGGGACTGGGCAGGCGTAGGGCTGGGGCAGGGGCTGGGCTGGGGACGATGGTGGGGCAGGGCTGGGGCTGGGCATGGACCGGGACTGGGCAGGGGTACGGCCGGGGCTGGGGGCTAGGCTGGGGCTGGGTTTGGCCTGGGGCAGGGCTGGGGCTGGGTCCAGGGCTGGGGCAGGGCTGTGGCTGTGGCTGGGGCTGGGCTGGGGCTAGGTCCAGGGCTGTGGCTGGGCTGTGGCTGGAGCTGGGCTGGTGCTGGGGCAGGGCTGGGTCTGGGGCTGGGGCTGTGGCTGGGCTGGGGCTGGGCCCAAGGCAGGGGCTGGGCTGTGGCTGGGGCTGTGGCTGGGGCAGGGCAGGGCAGGGGCTGGGGCTGGGCTGTGGCTGGAGCTGGGCTGGGGCCGGGGCTGGGGACGTGAGTGGGGCTTGGCTGGGGCCGGGGCTGGGGTCGGGGATGGGGCTGGGGCTG
>NW_027143456.1:0-60138 GCF_026170545.1 Melanerpes formicivorus | reverse complement strand
GCATTCATTAGTTTCGCTCACTCTCGAAATCAAGCATTTTACAGCAGGTTGGAGCAGCCTGTATCTCAGCACAGGAATAAGGTAGGGAAGAATTCTAAGGCTCATTTTGACTGCCTCCAGAAGTTAGATCAGATGGCAAATTGGATTTGGTGCTAGGTCTTTCCCCTTTAGGTTTTACCCCAACAATGTTTTCATTAGTTTCGCTCACTCTCGAAATCAAGCATTTTACAGCAGGTTGGAGCAGCCCTGTATCTCAGCACAGGAATAAGGTAGGGAAGAATTCTAAGGATCATTTTGACTGCCTCCAGAAGTTAGATCAGATGGCAAATTGGATTTGGTGCTAGGTCTTTCCCTTTAGGTTTTACCCCAACAATGTTTTCATTAGTTTCGCTCACTCTCGAAATCAAGCATTTTACAGCAGGTTGGAGCAGCCTGTATCTCAGCACAGGAATAAGGTAGGGAAGAATTCTAAGGCTCATTTTGACTGCCTCCAGAAGTTAGATCAGATGGCAAATTGGATTTGGTGCTAGGTCTTTCCCTTTAGGTTTTACCCCAACAATGTTTTCATTAGTTTCGCTCACTCTCGAAATCAAGCATTTTACAGCAGGTTGGAGCAGGCCTGTATCTCAGCACAGGAATAAGGTAGGGAAGAATTCTAAGGATCATTTTGACTGCCTCCAGAAGTTAGATCAGATGGCAAATTGGATTTGGTGCTAGGTCTTTCCCTTTAGGTTTTACCCCAACAATGTTTTCATTAGTTTCGCTCACTCTCGAAATCAAGCATTTTACAGCAGGTTGGAGCAGCCTGTATCTCAGCACAGGAATAAGGTAGGGAAGAATTCTAAGGCTCATTTTGACTGCCTCCAGAAGTTAGATCAGATGGCAAATTGGATTTGGTGCTAGGTCTTTCCCTTTAGGTTTTACCCCAACAATGTTTTCATTAGTTTTGCTCACTCTTGAAATCAAGCATTTTACAGCAGGTTGGAGCAGCCTGTATCTCAGCACAGGAATAAGGTAGGGAAGAATTCAAATGCTCATTTTGACTGCCTCCAGAAGTTAGATCAGATGGCAAATTGGATTTGGTGCTAGGTCTTTCCCTTTAGGTTTTACCCCAACAATGTTTTCATTAGTTTCGCTCACTCTCGAAATCAAGCATTTTACAGCAGGTTGGAGCAGCCTGTATCTCAGCACAGGAATAAGGTAGGGAAGAATTCTAAGGATCATTTTGACTGCCTCCAGAAGTTAGATCAGATGGCAAATTGGATTTGGTGCTAGGTCTTTCCCTTTAGGTTTTACCCCAACAATGTTTTCATTAGTTTCGCTCACTCTCGAAATCAAGCATTTTACAGCAGGTTGGAGCAGCCTGTATCTCAGCACAGGAATAAGGTAGGGAAGAATTCTAAGGCTCATTTTGACTGCCTCCAGAAGTTAGATCAGATGGCAAATTGGATTTGGTGCTAGGTCTTTCCCTTTAGGTTTTACCCCAACAATGTTTTCATTAGTTTCGCTCACTCTCGAAATCAAGCATTTTACAGCAGGTTGGAGCAGCCTGTATCTCAGCACAGGAATAAGGTAGGGAAGAATTCTAAGGATCATTTTGACTGCCTCCAGAAGTTAGATCAGATGGCAAATTGGATTTGGTGCTAGGTCTTTCCCTTTAGGTTTTACCCCAACAATGTTTTCATTAGTTTCGCTCACTCTGGAAATCAAGCATTTTACAGCAGGTTGGAGCAGCCTGTATCTCAGCACAGGAATAAGGTAGGGAAGAATTCTAAGGATCATTTTGACTGCCTCCAGAAGTTAGATCAGATGGCAAATTGGATTTGGTGCTAGGTCTTTCCCTTTAGGTTTTACCCCCAACAATGTTTTCATTAGTTTTCGCTCACTCTCGAAATCAAGCATTTTACAGCAGGTTGGAGCAGCCTGTATCTCAGCACAGGAATAAGGTAGGGAAGAATTCTAAGGCTCATTTTGACTGCCTCCAGAAGTTAGATCAGATGGCAATTGGATTTGGTGCTAGGTCTTTCCCTTTAGGTTTTACCCCAACAATGTTTTCATTAGTTTCGCTCACTCTCGAAATCAAGCATTTTACAGCAGGTTGGAGCAGCCTGTATCTCAGCACAGGAATAAGGTAGGGGAAGAATTCAAATGCTCATTTTTGATTGCCTCCAGAAGTTAGATCAGATGGCAAATTGGATTTGGTGCTAGGTCTTTCCCTTTAGGTTTTACCCCAACAATGTTTTCATTAGTTTCGCTCACTCTCGAAATCAAGCATTTTACAGCAGGTTGGAGCAGCCTGTATCTCAGCACAGGAATAAGGTAGGGAAGAATTCTAAGGATCATTTTGACTGCCTCCAGAAGTTAGATCAGAGGCAAATTGGATTTGGTGCTAGGTCTTTCCCTTTAGGTTTTACCCCAACAATGTTTTCATTAGTTTCGCTCACTCTCGAAATCAAGCATTTTACAGCAGGTTGGAGCAGCCTGTATCTCAGCACAGGAATAAGGTAGGGAAGAATTCTAAGGATCATTTTGACTGCCTCCAGAAGTTAGATCAGATGGCAAATTGGATTTGGTGCTAGGTCTTTCCCTTTAGGTTTTACCCCAACAATGTTTTCATTAGTTTCGCTCACTCTCGAAATCAAGCATTTTACAGCAGGTTGAGCAGCCTGTATCTCAGCACAGGAATAAGGTAGGGAAGAATTCTAAGGATCATTTTGACTGCCTCCAGAAGTTAGATCAGATGGCAAATTGGATTTGGTGCTAGGTCTTTCCCTTTAGGTTTTACCCCAACAATGTTTTCATTAGTTTCGCTCCACTCTCGAAATCAAGCATTTTTACAGCAGGTTGGAGCAGCCTGTATCTCAGCACAGGAATAAGGTAGGGGAAGAATTCTAAGGCTCATTTTGACTGCCTCCAGAAGTTAGATCAGATGGCAAATTGGATTTGGTGCTAGGTCTTTCCCTTTAGGTTTTACCCCAACAATGTTTTCATTAGTTTCGCTCACTCTCGAAATCAAGCATTTTACAGCAGGTTGGAGCAGCCTGTATCTCAGCACAGGAATAAGGTAGGGAAGAATTCTAAGGATCATTTTGACTGCCTCCAGAAGTTAGATCAGATGGCAAATTGGATTTGGTGCTAGGTCTTTCCCTTTAGGTTTTACCCCAACAATGTTTTCATTAGTTTCGCTCACTCTCGAAATCAAGCATTTTACAGCAGGTTGGAGCAGCCTGTATCTCAGCACAGGAATAAGGTAGGGAAGAATTCTAAGGATCATTTTGACTGCCTCCAGAAGTTAGATCAGATGGCAAATTGGATTTGGTGCTAGGTCTTTCCCTTTAGGTTTTACCCCAACAATGTTTTCATTAGTTTCACTCACTCTCGAAATCAAGCATTTTACAGCAGGTTGGAGCAGCCTGTATCTCAGCACAGGAATAAGGTAGGGAAGAATTCTAAGGATCATTTTGACTGCCTCCAGAAGTTAGATCAGATGGCAAATTGGATTTGGTGCTAGGTCTTTCCCTTTAGGTTTTACCCCAACAATGTTTTCATTAGTTTCGCTCACTCTCGAAATCAAGCATTTTACAGCAGGTTGGAGCAGCCTGTATCTCAGCACAGGAATAAGGTAGGGAAGAATTCTAAGGCTCATTTTGACTGCCTCCAGAAGTTAGATCAGATGGCAAATTGGATTTGGTGCTAGGTCTTTCCCTTAGGTTTTACCCCAACAATTGTTTTCATTAGTTTCGCTCACTCTCGAAATCAAGCATTTTACAGCAGGTTGGAGCAGCCTGTATCTCAGCACAGGAATAAGGTAGGGAAGAATTCTAAGGATCATTTTGACTGCCTCCAGAAGTTAGATCAGATGGCAAATTGGATTTGGTGCTAGGTCTTTCCCTTTAGGTTTTACCCCAACAATGTTTTCATTAGTTTCGCTCACTCTCGAAATCAAGCATTTTACAGCAGGTTGGAGCAGCCTGTATCTCAGCACAGGAATAAGGTAGGGAAGAATTCTAAGGCTCATTTTGACTGCCTCCAGAAGTTAGATCAGATGGCAAATTGGATTTGGTGCTAGGTCTTTCCCTTTAGGTTTTACCCCAACAATGTTTTCATTAGTTTCGCTCACTCTCGAAATCAAGCATTTTACAGCAGGTTGGAGCAGCCTGTATCTCAGCACAGGAATAAGGTAGGGAAGAATTCTAAGGATCATTTTGACTGCCTCCAGAAGTTAGATCAGATGGCAAATTGGATTTGGTGCTAGGTCTTTCCCTTTAGGTTTTACCCCAACAATGTTTTCATTAGTTTCGCTCACTCTCGAAATCAAGCATTTTACAGCAGGTTGGAGCAGCCTGTATCTCAGCACAGGAATAAGGTAGGGAAGAATTCTAAGGCTCATTTTGACTGCCTCCAGAAGTTAGATCAGATGGCAAATTGGATTTGGTGCTAGGTCTTTCCCTTTAGGTTTTACCCCAACAATGTTTTCATTAGTTTTGCTCACTCTTGAAATCAAGCATTTTACAGCAGGTTGGAGCAGCCTGTATCTCAGCACAGGAATAAGGTAGGGAAGAATTCAAATGCTCATTTTGACTGCCTCCAGAAGTTAGATCAGATGGCAAATTGGATTTGGTGCTAGGTCTTTCCCTTTAGGTTTTACCCCAACAATGTTTTCATTAGTTTCGCTCACTCTCGAAATCAAGCATTTTACAGCAGGTTGGAGCAGCCTGTATCTCAGCACAGGAATAAGGTAGGGAAGAATTCTAAGGATCATTTTGACTGCCTCCAGAAGTTAGATCAGATGGCAAATTGGATTTGGTGCTAGGTCTTTCCCTTTAGGTTTTACCCCAACAATGTTTTCATTAGTTTCGCTCACTCTCGAAATCAAGCATTTTACAGCAGGTTGGAGCAGCCTGTATCTCAGCACAGGAATAAGGTAGGGAAGAATTCTAAGGCTCATTTTGACTGCCTCCAGAAGTTAGATCAGATGGCAAATTGGATTTGGTGCTAGGTCTTTCCCTTTAGGTTTTACCCCAACAATGTTTTCATTAGTTTCGCTCACTCTCGAAATCAAGCATTTTACAGCAGGTTGGAGCAGCCTGTATCTCAGCACAGGAATAAGGTAGGGAAGAATTCTAAGGATCATTTTGACTGCCTCCAGAAGTTAGATCAGATGGCAAATTGGATTTGGTGCTAGGTCTTTCCCTTTAGGTTTTACCCCAACAATGTTTTCATTAGTTTCGCTCACTCTGGAAATCAAGCATTTTACAGCAGGTTGGAGCAGCCTGTATCTCAGCACAGGAATAAGGTAGGGAAGAATTCTAAGGATCATTTTGACTGCCTCCAGAAGTTAGATCAGATGGCAAATTGGATTTGGTGCTAGGTCTTTCCCTTTAGGTTTTACCCCAACAATGTTTTCATTAGTTTCGCTCACTCTCGAAATCAAGCATTTTACAGCAGGTTGGAGCAGCCTGTATCTCAGCACAGGAATAAGGTAGGGAAGAATTCTAAGGCTCATTTTGACTGCCTCCAGAAGTTAGATCAGATGGCAAATTGGATTTGGTGCTAGGTCTTTCCCTTTAGGTTTTACCCCAACAATGTTTTCATTAGTTTCGCTCACTCTCGAAATCAAGCATTTTACAGCAGGTTGGAGCAGCCTGTATCTCAGCACAGGAATAAGGTAGGGAAGAATTCAAATGCTCATTTTGATTGCCTCCAGAAGTTAGATCAGATGGCAAATTGGATTTGGTGCTAGGTCTTTCCCTTTAGGTTTTACCCCAACAATGTTTTCATTAGTTTCGCTCACTCTCGAAATCAAGCATTTTACAGCAGGTTGGAGCAGCCTGTATCTCAGCACAGGAATAAGGTAGGGAAGAATTCTAAGGATCATTTTGACTGCCTCCAGAAGTTAGATCAGATGGCAAATTGGATTTGGTGCTAGGTCTTTCCCTTTAGGTTTTACCCCAACAATGTTTTCATTAGTTTCGCTCACTCTCGAAATCAAGCATTTTACAGCAGGTTGGAGCAGCCTGTATCTCAGCACAGGAATAAGGTAGGGAAGAATTCTAAGGATCATTTTGACTGCCTCCAGAAGTTAGATCAGATGGCAAATTGGATTTGGTGCTAGGTCTTTCCCTTTAGGTTTTACCCCAACAATGTTTTCATTAGTTTCGCTCACTCTCGAAATCAAGCATTTTACAGCAGGTTGGAGCAGCCTGTATCTCAGCACAGGAATAAGGTAGGGAAGAATTCTAAGGATCATTTTGACTGCCTCCAGAAGTTAGATCAGATGGCAAATTGGATTTGGTGCTAGGTCTTTCCCTTTAGGTTTTACCCCAACAATGTTTTCATTAGTTTCGCTCACTCTCGAAATCAAGCATTTTACAGCAGGTTGGAGCAGCCTGTATCTCAGCACAGGAATAAGGTAGGGAAGAATTCTAAGGCTCATTTTGACTGCCTCCAGAAGTTAGATCAGATGGCAAATTGGATTTGGTGCTAGGTCTTTCCCTTTAGGTTTTACCCCAACAATGTTTTCATTAGTTTTGCTCACTCTTGAAATCAAGCATTTTACAGCAGGTTGGAGCAGCCTGTATCTCAGCACAGGAATAAGGTAGGGAAGAATTCAAATGCTCATTTTGACTGCCTCCAGAAGTTAGATCAGATGGCAAATTGGATTTGGTGCTAGGTCTTTCCCTTTAGGTTTTACCCCAACAATGTTTTCATTAGTTTCGCTCACTCTCGAAATCAAGCATTTTACAGCAGGTTGGAGCAGCCTGTATCTCAGCACAGGAATAAGGTAGGGAAGAATTCTAAGGCTCATTTTGACTGCCTCCAGAAGTTAGATCAGATGGCAAATTGGATTTGGTGCTAGGTCTTTCCCTTTAGGTTTTACCCCAACAATGTTTTCATTAGTTTCGCTCACTCTCGAAATCAAGCATTTTACAGCAGGTTGGAGCAGCCTGTATCTCAGCACAGGAATAAGGTAGGGAAGAATTCTAAGGATCATTTTGACTGCCTCCAGAAGTTAGATCAGATGGCAAATTGGATTTGGTGCTAGGTCTTTCCCTTTAGGTTTTACCCCAACAATGTTTTCATTAGTTTCGCTCACTCTCGAAATCAAGCATTTTACAGCAGGTTGGAGCAGCCTGTATCTCAGCACAGGAATAAGGTAGGGAAGAATTCTAAGGATCATTTTGACTGCCTCCAGAAGTTAGATCAGATGGCAAATTGGATTTGGTGCTAGGTCTTTCCCTTTAGGTTTTACCCCAACAATGTTTTCATTAGTTTCGCTCACTCTCGAAATCAAGCATTTTACAGCAGGTTGGAGCAGCCTGTATCTCAGCACAGGAATAAGGTAGGGAAGAATTCAAATGCTCATTTTGACTGCCTCCAGAAGTTAGATCAGATGGCAAATTGGATTTGGTGCTAGGTCTTTCCCTTTAGGTTTTACCCCAACAATGTTTTCATTAGTTTCGCTCACTCTCGAAATCAAGCATTTTACAGCAGGTTGGAGCAGCCTGTATCTCAGCACAGGAATAAGGTAGGGAAGAATTCTAAGGATCATTTTGACTGCCTCCAGAAGTTAGATCAGATGGCAAATTGGATTTGGTGCTAGGTCTTTCCCTTTAGGTTTTACCCCAACAATGTTTTCATTAGTTTCGCTCACTCTCGAAATCAAGCATTTTACAGCAGGTTGGAGCAGCCTGTATCTCAGCACAGGAATAAGGTAGGGAAGAATTCTAAGGATCATTTTGACTGCCTCCAGAAGTTAGATCAGATGGCAAATTGGATTTGGTGCTAGGTCTTTCCCTTTAGGTTTTACCCCAACAATGTTTTCATTAGTTTCGCTCACTCTCGAAATCAAGCATTTTACAGCAGGTTGGAGCAGCCTGTATCTCAGCACAGGAATAAGGTAGGGAAGAATTCTAAGGATCATTTTGACTGCCTCCAGAAGTTAGATCAGATGGCAAATTGGATTTGGTGCTAGGTCTTTCCCTTTAGGTTTTACCCCAACAATGTTTTCATTAGTTTCGCTCACTCTCGAAATCAAGCATTTTACAGCAGGTTGGAGCAGCCTGTATCTCAGCACAGGAATAAGGTAGGGAAGAATTCTAAGGATCATTTTGACTGCCTCCAGAAGTTAGATCAGATGGCAAATTGGATTTGGTGCTAGGTCTTTCCCTTTAGGTTTTACCCCAACAATGTTTTCATTAGTTTCGCTCACTCTCGAAATCAAGCATTTTACAGCAGGTTGGAGCAGCCTGTATCTCAGCACAGGAATAAGGTAGGGAAGAATTCAAATGCTCATTTTGACTGCCTCCAGAAGTTAGATCAGATGGCAAATTGGATTTGGTGCTAGGTCTTTCCCTTTAGGTTTTACCCCAACAATGTTTTCATTAGTTTCGCTCACTCTCGAAATCAAGCATTTTACAGCAGGTTGGAGCAGCCTGTATCTCAGCACAGGAATAAGGTAGGGAAGAATTCTAAGGATCATTTTGACTGCCTCCAGAAGTTAGATCAGATGGCAAATTGGATTTGGTGCTAGGTCTTTCCCTTTAGGTTTTACCCCAACAATGTTTTCATTAGTTTCGCTCACTCTCGAAATCAAGCATTTTACAGCAGGTTGGAGCAGCCTGTATCTCAGCACAGGAATAAGGTAGGGAAGAATTCTAAGGATCATTTTGACTGCCTCCAGAAGTTAGATCAGATGGCAAATTGGATTTGGTGCTAGGTCTTTCCCTTTAGGTTTTACCCCAACAATGTTTTCATTAGTTTTGCTCACTCTCGAAATCAAGCATTTTACAGCAGGTTGGAGCAGCCTGTATCTCAGCACAGGAATAAGGTAGGGAAGAATTCTAAGGATCATTTTGACTGCCTCCAGAAGTTAGATCAGATGGCAAATTGGATTTGGTGCTAGGTCTTTCCCTTTAGGTTTTACCCCAACAATGTTTTCATTAGTTTCGCTCACTCTCGAAATCAAGCATTTTACAGCAGGTTGGAGCAGCCTGTATCTCAGCACAGGAATAAGGTAGGGAAGAATTCTAAGGATCATTTTGACTGCCTCCAGAAGTTAGATCAGATGGCAAATTGGATTTGGTGCTAGGTCTTTCCCTTTAGGTTTTACCCCAACAATGTTTTCATTAGTTTCGCTCACTCTCGAAATCAAGCATTTTACAGCAGGTTGGAGCAGCCTGTATCTCAGCACAGGAATAAGGTAGGGAAGAATTCTAAGGATCATTTTGACTGCCTCCAGAAGTTAGATCAGATGGCAAATTGGATTTGGTGCTAGGTCTTTCCCTTTAGGTTTTACCCCAACAATGTTTTCATTAGTTTCGCTCACTCTCGAAATCAAGCATTTTACAGCAGGTTGGAGCAGCCTGTATCTCAGCACAGGAATAAGGTAGGGAAGAATTCAAATGCTCATTTTGACTGCCTCCAGAAGTTAGATCAGATGGCAAATTGGATTTGGTGCTAGGTCTTTCCCTTTAGGTTTTACCCCAACAATGTTTTCATTAGTTTCGCTCACTCTCGAAATCAAGCATTTTACAGCAGGTTGGAGCAGCCTGTATCTCAGCACAGGAATAAGGTAGGGAAGAATTCTAAGGATCATTTTGACTGCCTCCAGAAGTTAGATCAGATGGCAAATTGGATTTGGTGCTAGGTCTTTCCCTTTAGGTTTTACCCCAACAATGTTTTCATTAGTTTCGCTCACTCTCGAAATCAAGCATTTTACAGCAGGTTGGAGCAGCCTGTATCTCAGCACAGGAATAAGGTAGGGAAGAATTCTAAGGATCATTTTGACTGCCTCCAGAAGTTAGATCAGATGGCAAATTGGATTTGGTGCTAGGTCTTTCCCTTTAGGTTTTACCCCAACAATGTTTTCATTAGTTTTGCTCACTCTCGAAATCAAGCATTTTACAGCAGGTTGGAGCAGCCTGTATCTCAGCACAGGAATAAGGTAGGGAAGAATTCTAAGGCTCATTTTGACTGCCTCCAGAAGTTAGATCAGATGGCAAATTGGATTTGGTGCTAGGTCTTTCCCTTTAGGTTTTACCCCAACAATGTTTTCATTAGTTTCGCTCACTCTCGAAATCAAGCATTTTACAGCAGGTTGGAGCAGCCTGTATCTCAGCACAGGAATAAGGTAGGGAAGAATTCAAATGCTCATTTTGACTGCCTCCAGAAGTTAGATCAGATGGCAAATTGGATTTGGTGCTAGGTCTTTCCCTTTAGGTTTTACCCCAACAATGTTTTCATTAGTTTCGCTCACTCTCGAAATCAAGCATTTTACAGCAGGTTGGAGCAGCCTGTATCTCAGCACAGGAATAAGGTAGGGAAGAATTCTAAGGATCATTTTGACTGCCTCCAGAAGTTAGATCAGATGGCAAATTGGATTTGGTGCTAGGTCTTTCCCTTTAGGTTTTACCCCAACAATGTTTTCATTAGTTTCGCTCACTCTCGAAATCAAGCATTTTACAGCAGGTTGGAGCAGCCTGTATCTCAGCACAGGAATAAGGTAGGGAAGAATTCTAAGGCTCATTTTGACTGCCTCCAGAAGTTAGATCAGATGGCAAATTGGATTTGGTGCTAGGTCTTTCCCTTTAGGTTTTACCCCAACAATGTTTTCATTAGTTTCGCTCACTCTCGAAATCAAGCATTTTACAGCAGGTTGGAGCAGCCTGTATCTCAGCACAGGAATAAGGTAGGGAAGAATTCTAAGGATCATTTTGACTGCCTCCAGAAGTTAGATCAGATGGCAAATTGGATTTGGTGCTAGGTCTTTCCCTTTAGGTTTTACCCCAACAATGTTTTCATTAGTTTCGCTCACTCTCGAAATCAAGCATTTTACAGCAGGTTGGAGCAGCCTGTATCTCAGCACAGGAATAAGGTAGGGAAGAATTCTAAGGATCATTTTGACTGCCTCCAGAAGTTAGATCAGATGGCAAATTGGATTTGGTGCTAGGTCTTTCCCTTTAGGTTTTACCCCAACAATGTTTTCATTAGTTTCGCTCACTCTCGAAATCAAGCATTTTACAGCAGGTTGGAGCAGCCTGTATCTCAGCACAGGAATAAGGTAGGGAAGAATTCTAAGGATCATTTTGACTGCCTCCAGAAGTTAGATCAGATGGCAAATTGGATTTGGTGCTAGGTCTTTCCCTTTAGGTTTTACCCCAACAATGTTTTCATTAGTTTCGCTCACTCTCGAAATCAAGCATTTTACAGCAGGTTGGAGCAGCCTGTATCTCAGCACAGGAATAAGGTAGGGAAGAATTCTAAGGATCATTTTGACTGCCTCCAGAAGTTAGATCAGATGGCAAATTGGATTTGGTGCTAGGTCTTTCCCTTTAGGTTTTACCCCAACAATGTTTTCATTAGTTTCGCTCACTCTCGAAATCAAGCATTTTACAGCAGGTTGGAGCAGCCTGTATCTCAGCACAGGAATAAGGTAGGGAAGAATTCTAAGGATCATTTTGACTGCCTCCAGAAGTTAGATCAGATGGCAAATTGGATTTGGTGCTAGGTCTTTCCCTTTAGGTTTTACCCCAACAATGTTTTCATTAGTTTCGCTCACTCTCGAAATCAAGCATTTTACAGCAGGTTGGAGCAGCCTGTATCTCAGCACAGGAATAAGGTAGGGAAGAATTCTAAGGATCATTTTGACTGCCTCCAGAAGTTAGATCAGATGGCAAATTGGATTTGGTGCTAGGTCTTTCCCTTTAGGTTTTACCCCAACAATGTTTTCATTAGTTTCGCTCACTCTCGAAATCAAGCATTTTACAGCAGGTTGGAGCAGCCTGTATCTCAGCACAGGAATAAGGTAGGGAAGAATTCTAAGGATCATTTTGACTGCCTCCAGAAGTTAGATCAGATGGCAAATTGGATTTGGTGCTAGGTCTTTCCCTTTAGGTTTTACCCCAACAATGTTTTCATTAGTTTCGCTCACTCTCGAAATCAAGCATTTTACAGCAGGTTGGAGCAGCCTGTATCTCAGCACAGGAATAAGGTAGGGAAGAATTCTAAGGATCATTTTGACTGCCTCCAGAAGTTAGATCAGATGGCAAATTGGATTTGGTGCTAGGTCTTTCCCTTTAGGTTTTACCCCAACAATGTTTTCATTAGTTTCGCTCACTCTCGAAATCAAGCATTTTACAGCAGGTTGGAGCAGCCTGTATCTCAGCACAGGAATAAGGTAGGGAAGAATTCTAAGGCTCATTTTGACTGCCTCCAGAAGTTAGATCAGATGGCAAATTGGATTTGGTGCTAGGTCTTTCCCTTTAGGTTTTACCCCAACAATGTTTTCATTAGTTTTGCTCACTCTTGAAATCAAGCATTTTACAGCAGGTTGGAGCAGCCTGTATCTCAGCACAGGAATAAGGTAGGGAAGAATTCAAATGCTCATTTTGACTGCCACCAGAAGTTAGATCAGATGGCAAATTGGATTTGGTGCTAGGTCTTTCCCTTTAGGTTTTACCCCAACAATGTTTTCATTAGTTTTGCTCACTCTTGAAATCAAGCATTTTACAGCAGGTTGGAGCAGCCTGTATCTCAGCACAGGAATAAGGTAGGGAAGAATTCAAATGCTCATTTTGACTGCCTCCAGAAGTTAGATCAGATGGCAAATTGGATTTGGTGCTAGGTCTTTCCCTTTAGGTTTTACCCCAACAATGTTTTCATTAGTTTCGCTCACTCTCGAAATCAAGCATTTTACAGCAGGTTGGAGCAGCCTGTATCTCAGCACAGGAATAAGGTAGGGAAGAATTCAAATGCTCATTTTGACTGCCTCCAGAAGTTAGATCAGATGGCAAATTGGATTTGGTGCTAGGTCTTTCCCTTTAGGTTTTACCCCAACAATGTTTTCATTAGTTTCGCTCACTCTCGAAATCAAGCATTTTACAGCAGGTTGGAGCAGCCTGTATCTCAGCACAGGAATAAGGTAGGGAAGAATTCTAAGGATCATTTTGACTGCCTCCAGAAGTTAGATCAGATGGCAAATTGGATTTGGTGCTAGGTCTTTCCCTTTAGGTTTTACCCCAACAATGTTTTCATTAGTTTCGCTCACTCTCGAAATCAAGCATTTTACAGCAGGTTGGAGCAGCCTGTATCTCAGCACAGGAATAAGGTAGGGAAGAATTCTAAGGCTCATTTTGACTGCCTCCAGAAGTTAGATCAGATGGCAAATTGGATTTGGTGCTAGGTCTTTCCCTTTAGGTTTTACCCCAACAATGTTTTCATTAGTTTCGCTCACTCTCGAAATCAAGCATTTTACAGCAGGTTGGAGCAGCCTGTATCTCAGCACAGGAATAAGGTAGGGAAGAATTCTAAGGCTCATTTTGACTGCCTCCAGAAGTTAGATCAGATGGCAAATTGGATTTGGTGCTAGGTCTTTCCCTTTAGGTTTTACCCCAACAATGTTTTCATTAGTTTCGCTCACTCTCGAAATCAAGCATTTTACAGCAGGTTGGAGCAGCCTGTATCTCAGCACAGGAATAAGGTAGGGAAGAATTCTAAGGCTCATTTTGACTGCCTCCAGAAGTTAGATCAGATGGCAAATTGGATTTGGTGCTAGGTCTTTCCCTTTAGGTTTTACACCCAACAATGTTTTCATTAGTTTCGCTCACTCTCGAAATCAAGCATTTTACAGCAGGTTGGAGCAGCCTGTATCTCAGCACAGGAATAAGGTAGGGAAGAATTCTAAGGCTCATTTTGACTGCCTCCAGAAGTTAGATCAGATGGCAAATTGGATTTGGTGCTAGGTCTTTCCCTTTAGGTTTTACCCCAACAATGTTTTCATTAGTTTCGCTCACTCTCGAAATCAAGCATTTTACAGCAGGTTGGAGCAGCCTGTATCTCAGCACAGGAATAAGGTAGGGAAGAATTCTAAGGATCATTTTGACTGCCTCCAGAAGTTAGATCAGATGGCAAATTGGATTTGGTGCTAGGTCTTTCCCTTTAGGTTTTACCCCAACAATGTTTTCATTAGTTTCGCTCACTCTCGAAATCAAGCATTTTACAGCAGGTTGGAGCAGCCTGTATCTCAGCACAGGAATAAGGTAGGGAAGAATTCTAAGGATCATTTTGACTGCCTCCAGAAGTTAGATCAGATGGCAAATTGGATTTGGTGCTAGGTCTTTCCCTTTAGGTTTTACCCCAACAATGTTTTCATTAGTTTCGCTCACTCTCGAAATCAAGCATTTTACAGCAGGTTGGAGCAGCCTGTATCTCAGCACAGGAATAAGGTAGGGAAGAATTCTAAGGCTCATTTTGACTGCCTCCAGAAGTTAGATCAGATGGCAAATTGGATTTGGTGCTAGGTCTTTCCCTTTAGGTTTTACCCCAACAATGTTTTCATTAGTTTCGCTCACTCTCGAAATCAAGCATTTTACAGCAGGTTGGAGCAGCCTGTATCTCAGCACAGGAATAAGGTAGGGAAGAATTCAAATGCTCATTTTGACTGCCTCCAGAAGTTAGATCAGATGGCAAATTGGATTTGGTGCTAGGTCTTTCCCTTTAGGTTTTACCCCAACAATGTTTTCATTAGTTTCGCTCACTCTCGAAATCAAGCATTTTACAGCAGGTTGGAGCAGCCTGTATCTCAGCACAGGAATAAGGTAGGGAAGAATTCAAATGCTCATTTTGACTGCCTCCAGAAGTTAGATCAGATGGCAAATTGGATTTGGTGCTAGGTCTTTCCCTTTAGGTTTTACCCCAACAATGTTTTCATTAGTTTCGCTCACTCTCGAAATCAAGCATTTTACAGCAGGTTGGAGCAGCCTGTATCTCAGCACAGGAATAAGGTAGGGAAGAATTCTAAGGCTCATTTTGACTGCCTCCAGAAGTTAGATCAGATGGCAAATTGGATTTGGTGCTAGGTCTTTCCCTTTAGGTTTTACCCCAACAATGTTTTCATTAGTTTCGCTCACTCTCGAAATCAAGCATTTTACAGCAGGTTGGAGCAGCCTGTATCTCAGCACAGGAATAAGGTAGGGAAGAATTCAAATGCTCATTTTGACTGCCTCCAGAAGTTAGATCAGATGGCAAATTGGATTTGGTGCTAGGTCTTTCCCTTTAGGTTTTACCCCAACAATGTTTTCATTAGTTTCGCTCACTCTCGAAATCAAGCATTTTACAGCAGGTTGGAGCAGCCTGTATCTCAGCACAGGAATAAGGTAGGGAAGAATTCTAAGGATCATTTTGACTGCCTCCAGAAGTTAGATCAGATGGCAAATTGGATTTGGTGCTAGGTCTTTCCCTTTAGGTTTTACCCCAACAATGTTTTCATTAGTTTCGCTCACTCTCGAAATCAAGCATTTTACAGCAGGTTGGAGCAGCCTGTATCTCAGCACAGGAATAAGGTAGGGAAGAATTCTAAGGCTCATTTTGACTGCCTCCAGAAGTTAGATCAGATGGCAAATTGGATTTGGTGCTAGGTCTTTCCCTTTAGGTTTTACCCCAACAATGTTTTCATTAGTTTCGCTCACTCTCGAAATCAAGCATTTTACAGCAGGTTGGAGCAGCCTGTATCTCAGCACAGGAATAAGGTAGGGAAGAATTCTAAGGCTCATTTTGACTGCCTCCAGAAGTTAGATCAGATGGCAAATTGGATTTGGTGCTAGGTCTTTCCCTTTAGGTTTTACCCCAACAATGTTTTCATTAGTTTCGCTCACTCTCGAAATCAAGCATTTTACAGCAGGTTGGAGCAGCCTGTATCTCAGCACAGGAATAAGGTAGGGAAGAATTCTAAGGATCATTTTGACTGCCTCCAGAAGTTAGATCAGATGGCAAATTGGATTTGGTGCTAGGTCTTTCCCTTTAGGTTTTACCCCAACAATGTTTTCATTAGTTTCGCTCACTCTCGAAATCAAGCATTTTACAGCAGGTTGGAGCAGCCTGTATCTCAGCACAGGAATAAGGTAGGGAAGAATTCTAAGGATCATTTTGACTGCCTCCAGAAGTTAGATCAGATGGCAAATTAGATTTGGTGCTAGGTCTTTCCCTTTAGGTTTTACCCCAAGAATGTTTTCATTAGTTTCGCTCACTCTCGAAATCAAGCATTTTACAGCAGGTTGGAGCAGCCTGTATCTCAGCACAGGAATAAGGTAGGGAAGAATTCTAAGGCTCATTTTGACTGCCTCCAGAAGTTAGATCAGATGGCAAATTGGATTTGGTGCTAGGTCTTTCCCTTTAGGTTTTACCCCAACAATGTTTTCATTAGTTTCGCTCACTCTCGAAATCAAGCATTTTACAGCAGGTTGGAGCAGCCTGTATCTCAGCACAGGAATAAGGTAGGGAAGAATTCTAAGGATCATTTTGACTGCCTCCAGAAGTTAGATCAGATGGCAAATTGGATTTGGTGCTAGGTCTTTCCCTTTAGGTTTTACCCCAACAATGTTTTCATTAGTTTCGCTCACTCTCGAAATCAAGCATTTTACAGCAGGTTGGAGCAGCCTGTATCTCAGCACAGGAATAAGGTAGGGAAGAATTCAAATGCTCATTTTGACTGCCTCCAGAAGTTAGATCAGATGGCAAATTGGATTTGGTGCTAGGTCTTTCCCTTTAGGTTTTACCCCAACAATGTTTTCATTAGTTTCGCTCACTCTCGAAATCAAGCATTTTACAGCAGGTTGGAGCAGCCTGTATCTCAGCACAGGAATAAGGTAGGGAAGAATTCTAAGGATCATTTTGACTGCCTCCAGAAGTTAGATCAGATGGCAAATTGGATTTGGTGCTAGGTCTTTCCCTTTAGGTTTTACCCCAACAATGTTTTCATTAGTTTCGCTCACTCTCGAAATCAAGCATTTTACAGCAGGTTGGAGCAGCCTGTATCTCAGCACAGGAATAAGGTAGGGAAGAATTCTAAGGATCATTTTGACTGCCTCCAGAAGTTAGATCAGATGGCAAATTGGATTTGGTGCTAGGTCTTTCCCTTTAGGTTTTACCCCAACAATGTTTTCATTAGTTTCGCTCACTCTCGAAATCAAGCATTTTACAGCAGGTTGGAGCAGCCTGTATCTCAGCACAGGAATAAGGTAGGGAAGAATTCTAAGGCTCATTTGACTGCCTCCAGAAGTTAGATCAGATGGCAAATTGGATTTGATGCTAGGTCTTTCCCTTTAGGTTTTACCCCAACAATGTTTTCATTAGTTTCGCTCACTCTCGAAATCAAGCATTTTACAGCAGGTTGGAGCAGCCTGTATCTCAGCACAGGAATAAGGTAGGAAGAATTCTAAGGATCATTTTGACTGCCTCCAGAAGTTAGATCAGATGGCAAATTGGATTTGGTGCTAGGTCTTTCCCTTTAGGTTTTACCCCAACAATGTTTTCATTAGTTTCGCTCACTCTCGAAATCAAGCATTTTACAGCAGGTTGGAGCAGCCTGTATCTCAGCACAGGAATAAGGTAGGGAAGAATTCTAAGGCTCATTTTGACTGCCTCCAGAAGTTAGATCAGATGGCAAATTGGATTTGATGCTAGGTCTTTCCCTTTAGGTTTTACCCCAACAATGTTTTCATTAGTTTCGCTCACTCTCGAAATCAAGCATTTTACAGCAGGTTGGAGCAGCCTGTATCTCAGCACAGGAATAAGGTAGGGAAGAATTCTAAGGATCATTTTGACTGCCTCCAGAAGTTAGATCAGATGGCAAATTGGATTTGGTGCTAGGTCTTTCCCTTTAGGTTTTACCCCAACAATGTTTTCATTAGTTTCGCTCACTCTCGAAATCAAGCATTTTACAGCAGGTTGGAGCAGCCTGTATCTCAGCACAGGAATAAGGTAGGGAAGAATTCTAAGGATCATTTTGACTGCCTCCAGAAGTTAGATCAGATGGCAAATTGGATTTGGTGCTAGGTCTTTCCCTTTAGGTTTTACCCCAACAATGTTTTCATTAGTTTCGCTCACTCTCGAAATCAAGCATTTTACAGCAGGTTGGAGCAGCCTGTATCTCAGCACAGGAATAAGGTAGGGAAGAATTCTAAGGCTCATTTTGACTGCCTCCAGAAGTTAGATCAGATGGCAAATTGGATTTGATGCTAGGTCTTTCCCTTTAGGTTTTACCCCAACAATGTTTTCATTAGTTTCGCTCACTCTCGAAATCAAGCATTTTACAGCAGGTTGGAGCAGCCTGTATCTCAGCACAGGAATAAGGTAGGGAAGAATTCTAAGGATCATTTTGACTGCCTCCAGAAGTTAGATCAGATGGCAAATTGGATTTGGTGCTAGGTCTTTCCCTTTAGGTTTTACCCCAACAATGTTTTCATTAGTTTCGCTCACTCTCGAAATCAAGCATTTTACAGCAGGTTGGAGCAGCCTGTATCTCAGCACAGGAATAAGGTAGGGAAGAATTCTAAGGCTCATTTTGACTGCCTCCAGAAGTTAGATCAGATGGCAAATTGGATTTGATGCTAGGTCTTTCCCTTTAGGTTTTACCCCAACAATGTTTTCATTAGTTTCGCTCACTCTCGAAATCAAGCATTTTACAGCAGGTTGGAGCAGCCTGTATCTCAGCACAGGAATAAGGTAGGGAAGAATTCTAAGGATCATTTTGACTGCCTCCAGAAGTTAGATCAGATGGCAAATTGGATTTGGTGCTAGGTCTTTCCCTTTAGGTTTTACCCCAACAATGTTTTCATTAGTTTCGCTCACTCTCGAAATCAAGCATTTTACAGCAGGTTGGAGCAGCCTGTATCTCAGCACAGGAATAAGGTAGGGAAGAATTCTAAGGATCATTTTGACTGCCTCCAGAAGTTAGATCAGATGGCAAATTAGATTTGGTGCTAGGTCTTTCCCTTTAGGTTTTACCCCAAGAATGTTTTCATTAGTTTCGCTCACTCTCGAAATCAAGCATTTTACAGCAGGTTGGAGCAGCCTGTATCTCAGCACAGGAATAAGGTAGGGAAGAATTCTAAGGCTCATTTTGACTGCCTCCAGAAGTTAGATCAGATGGCAAATTGGATTTGGTGCTAGGTCCTTTCCCTTTAGGTTTTACCCCAACAATGTTTTCATTAGTTTCGCTCACTCTCGAAATCAAGCATTTTACAGCAGGTTGGAGCAGCCTGTATCTCAGCACAGGAATAAGGTAGGGAAGAATTCTAAGGATCATTTTGACTGCCTCCAGAAGTTAGATCAGATGGCAAATTGGATTTGGTGCTAGGTCTTTCCCTTTAGGTTTTACCCCAACAATGTTTTCATTAGTTTCGCTCACTCTCGAAATCAAGCATTTTACAGCAGGTTGGAGCAGCCTGTATCTCAGCACAGGAATAAGGTAGGGAAGAATTCTAAGGATCATTTTGACTGCCTCCAGAAGTTAGATCAGATGGCAAATTGGATTTGGTGCTAGGTCTTTCCCTTTAGGTTTTACCCCAACAATGTTTTCATTAGTTTCGCTCACTCTCGAAATCAAGCATTTTACAGCAGGTTGGAGCAGCCTGTATCTCAGCACAGGAATAAGGTAGGGAAGAATTCTAAGGATCATTTTGACTGCCTCCAGAAGTTAGATCAGATGGCAAATTGGATTTGGTGCTAGGTCTTTCCCTTTAGGTTTTACCCCAACAATGTTTTCATTAGTTTCGCTCACTCTCGAAATCAAGCATTTTACAGCAGGTTGGAGCAGCCTGTATCTCAGCACAGGAATAAGGTAGGGAAGAATTCTAAGGATCATTTTGACTGCCTCCAGAAGTTAGATCAGATGGCAAATTGGATTTGGTGCTAGGTCTTTCCCTTTAGGTTTTACCCCAACAATGTTTTCATTAGTTTCGCTCACTCTCGAAATCAAGCATTTTACAGCAGGTTGGAGCAGCCTGTATCTCAGCACAGGAATAAGGTAGGGAAGAATTCTAAGGATCATTTTGACTGCCTCCAGAAGTTAGATCAGATGGCAAATTAGATTTGGTGCTAGGTCTTTCCCTTTAGGTTTTACCCCAAGAATGTTTTCATTAGTTTCGCTCACTCTCGAAATCAAGCATTTTACAGCAGGTTGGAGCAGCCTGTATCTCAGCACAGGAATAAGGTAGGGAAGAATTCTAAGGCTCATTTTGACTGCCTCCAGAAGTTAGATCAGATGGCAAATTGGATTTGGTGCTAGGTCTTTCCCTTTAGGTTTTACCCCCAACAATGTTTTCATTAGTTTCGCTCACTCTCGAAATCAAGCATTTTACAGCAGGTTGGAGCAGCCTGTATCTCAGCACAGGAATAAGGTAGGGAAGAATTCTAAGGCTCATTTTGACTGCCTCCAGAAGTTAGATCAGATGGCAAATTGGATTTGGTGCTAGGTCTTTCCCTTTAGGTTTTACCCCAACAATGTTTTCATTAGTTTCGCTCACTCTCAAAATCAAGCATTTTACAGCAGGTTGGAGCAGCCTGTATCTCAGCACAGGAATAAGGTAGGGAAGAATTCTAAGGATCATTTTGACTGCCTCCAGAAGTTAGATCAGATGGCAAATTGGATTTGGTGCTAGGTCTTTCCCTTTAGGTTTTACCCCAACAATGTTTTCATTAGTTTCGCTCACTCTCGAAATCAAGCATTTTACAGCAGGTTGGAGCAGCCTGTATCTCAGCACAGGAATAAGGTAGGGAAGAATTCTAAGGATCATTTTGACTGCCTCCAGAAGTTAGATCAGATGGCAAATTGGATTTGGTGCTAGGTCTTTCCCTTTAGGTTTTACCCCAACAATGTTTTCATTAGTTTCGCTCACTCTCGAAATCAAGCATTTTACAGCAGGTTGGAGCAGCCTGTAACTCAGCACAGGAATAAGGTAGGGAAGAATTCTAAGGATCATTTTGACTGCCTCCAGAAGTTAGATCAGATGGCAAATTGGATTTGGTGCTAGGTCTTTCCCTTTAGATTTTACCCCAACAATGTTTTCATTAGTTTCGCTCACTCTCGAAATCAAGCATTTTACAGCAGGTTGGAGCAGCCTGTATCTCAGCACAGGAATAAGGTAGGGAAGAATTCTAAGGATCATTTTGACTGCCTCCAGAAGTTAGATCAGATGGCAAATTGGATTTGGTGCTAGGTCTTTCCCTTTAGGTTTTACCCCAACAATGTTTTCATTAGTTTCGCTCACTCTCGAAATCAAGCATTTTACAGCAGGTTGGAGCAGCCTGTATCTCAGCACAGGAATAAGGTAGGGAAGAATTCAAATGCTCATTTTGACTGCCTCCAGAAGTTAGATCAGATGGCAAATTGGATTTGGTGCTAGGTCTTTCCCTTTAGGTTTTACCCCAACAATGTTTTCATTAGTTTCGCTCACTCTCGAAATCAAGCATTTTACAGCAGGTTGGAGCAGCCTGTATCTCAGCACAGGAATAAGGTAGGGAAGAATTCTAAGGATCATTTTGACTGCCTCCAGAAGTTAGATCAGATGGCAAATTGGATTTGGTGCTAGGTCTTTCCCTTTAGGTTTTACCCCAACAATGTTTTCATTAGTTTCGCTCACTCTCGAAATCAAGCATTTTACAGCAGGTTGGAGCAGCCTGTATCTCAGCACAGGAATAAGGTAGGGAAGAATTCAAATGCTCATTTTGACTGCCTCCAGAAGTTAGATCAGATGGCAAATTGGATTTGGTGCTAGGTCTTTCCCTTTAGGTTTTACCCCAACAATGTTTTCATTAGTTTCGCTCACTCTCGAAATCAAGCATTTTACAGCAGGTTGGAGCAGCCTGTATCTCAGCACAGGAATAAGGTAGGGAAGAATTCTAAGGCTCATTTTGACTGCCTCCAGAAGTTAGATCAGATGGCAAATTGGATTTGGTGCTAGGTCTTTCCCTTTAGGTTTTACCCCAACAATGTTTTCATTAGTTTCGCTCACTCTCGAAATCAAGCATTTTACAGCAGGTTGGAGCAGCCTGTATCTCAGCACAGGAATAAGGTAGGGAAGAATTCTAAGGCTCATTTTGACTGCCTCCAGAAGTTAGATCAGATGGCAAATTGGATTTGGTGCTAGGTCTTTCCCTTTAGGTTTTACCCCAACAATGTTTTCATTAGTTTCGCTCACTCTCGAAATCAAGCATTTTACAGCAGGTTGGAGCAGCCTGTATCTCAGCACAGGAATAAGGTAGGGAAGAATTCTAAGGATCATTTTGACTGCCTCCAGAAGTTAGATCAGATGGCAAATTGGATTTGGTGCTAGGTCTTTCCCTTTAGGTTTTACCCCAACAATGTTTTCATTAGTTTCGCTCACTCTCGAAATCAAGCATTTTACAGCAGGTTGGAGCAGCCTGTATCTCAGCACAGGAATAAGGTAGGGAAGAATTCTAAGGCTCATTTTGACTGCCTCCAGAAGTTAGATCAGATGGCAAATTGGATTTGGTGCTAGGTCTTTCCCTTTAGGTTTTACCCCAACAATGTTTTCATTAGTTTTGCTCACTCTTGAAATCAAGCATTTTACAGCAGGTTGGAGCAGCCTGTATCTCAGCACAGGAATAAGGTAGGGAAGAATTCTAAGGATCATTTTGACTGCCTCCAGAAGTTAGATCAGATGGCAAATTGGATTTGGTGCTAGGTCTTTCCCTTTAGGTTTTACCCCAACAATGTTTTCATTAGTTTCGCTCACTCTCGAAATCAAGCATTTTACAGCAGGTTGGAGCAGCCTGTATCTCAGCACAGGAATAAGGTAGGGAAGAATTCTAAGGATCATTTTGACTGCCTCCAGAAGTTAGATCAGATGGCAAATTGGATTTGGTGCTAGGTCTTTCCCTTTAGGTTTTACCCCAACAATGTTTTCATTAGTTTTGCTCACTCTCGAAATCAAGCATTTTACAGCAGGTTGGAGCAGCCTGTATCTCAGCACAGGAATAAGGTAGGGAAGAATTCTAAGGATCATTTTGACTGCCTCCAGAAGTTAGATCAGATGGCAAATTGGATTTGGTGCTAGGTCTTTCCCTTTAGGTTTTACCCCAACAATGTTTTCATTAGTTTCGCTCACTCTCGAAATCAAGCATTTTACAGCAGGTTGGAGCAGCCTGTATCTCAGCACAGGAATAAGGTAGGGAAGAATTCAAATGCTCATTTTGATTGCCTCCAGAAGTTAGATCAGATGGCAAATTGGATTTGGTGCTAGGTCTTTCCCTTTAGGTTTTACCCCAACAATGTTTTCATTAGTTTTGCTCACTCTTGAAATCAAGCATTTTACAGCAGGTTGGAGCAGCCTGTATCTCAGCACAGGAATAAGGTAGGGAAGAATTCTAAGGATCATTTTGACTGCCTCCAGAAGTTAGATCAGATGGCAAATTGGATTTGGTGCTAGGTCTTTCCCTTTAGGTTTTACCCCAACAATGTTTTCATTAGTTTTGCTCACTCTCGAAATCAAGCATTTTACAGCAGGTTGGAGCAGCCTGTATCTCAGCACAGGAATAAGGTAGGGAAGAATTCAAATGCTCATTTTGACTGCCTCCAGAAGTTAGATCAGATGGCAAATTGGATTTGGTGCTAGGTCTTTCCCTTTAGGTTTTACCCCAACAATGTTTTCATTAGTTTCGCTCACTCTCGAAATCAAGCATTTTACAGCAGGTTGGAGCAGCCTGTATCTCAGCACAGGAATAAGGTAGGGAAGAATTCTAAGGCTCATTTTGACTGCCTCCAGAAGTTAGATCAGATGGCAAATTGGATTTGGTGCTAGGTCTTTCCCTTTAGGTTTTACCCCAACAATGTTTTCATTAGTTTCGCTCACTCTCGAAATCAAGCATTTTACAGCAGGTTGGAGCAGCCTGTATCTCAGCACAGGAATAAGGTAGGGAAGAATTCAAATGCTCATTTTGACTGCCTCCAGAAGTTAGATCAGATGGCAAATTGGATTTGGTGCTAGGTCTTTCCCTTTAGGTTTTACCCCAACAATGTTTTCATTAGTTTTGCTCACTCTTGAAATCAAGCATTTTACAGCAGGTTGGAGCAGCCTGTATCTCAGCACAGGAATAAGGTAGGGAAGAATTCTAAGGATCATTTTGACTGCCTCCAGAAGTTAGATCAGATGGCAAATTGGATTTGGTGCTAGGTCTTTCCCTTTAGGTTTTACCCCAACAATGTTTTCATTAGTTTCGCTCACTCTCGAAATCAAGCATTTTACAGCAGGTTGGAGCAGCCTGTATCTCAGCACAGGAATAAGGTAGGGAAGAATTCTAAGGATCATTTTGACTGCCTCCAGAAGTTAGATCAGATGGCAAATTGGATTTGGTGCTAGGTCTTTCCCTTTAGGTTTTACCCCAACAATGTTTTCATTAGTTTTGCTCACTCTCGAAATCAAGCATTTTACAGCAGGTTGGAGCAGCCTGTATCTCAGCACAGGAATAAGGTAGGGAAGAATTCTAAGGATCATTTTGACTGCCTCCAGAAGTTAGATCAGATGGCAAATTGGATTTGGTGCTAGGTCTTTCCCTTTAGGTTTTACCCCAACAATGTTTTCATTAGTTTCGCTCACTCTCGAAATCAAGCATTTTACAGCAGGTTGGAGCAGCCTGTATCTCAGCACAGGAATAAGGTAGGGAAGAATTCAAATGCTCATTTTGATTGCCTCCAGAAGTTAGATCAGATGGCAAATTGGATTTGGTGCTAGGTCTTTCCCTTTAGGTTTTACCCCAACAATGTTTTCATTAGTTTCGCTCACTCTCGAAATCAAGCATTTTACAGCAGGTTGGAGGCAGCCTGTATCTCAGCACAGGAATAAGGGTAGGGAAGAATTCTAAGGATCATTTTGACTGCCTCCAGAAGTTAGATCAGATGGCAAATTGGATTTGGTGCTGAGGTCTTTCCCTTTAGGTTTTACCCCAACAATGTTTTCATTAGTTTTGCTCACTCTTGAAATCAAGCATTTTACAGCAGGTTGGAGCAGCCTGTATCTCAGCACAGGAATAAGGTAGGGAAGAATTCAAATGCTCATTTTGACTGCCTCCAGAAGTTAGATCAGATGGCAAATTGGATTTGGTGCTAGGTCTTTCCCTTTAGGTTTTACCCCAACAATGTTTTCATTAGTTTCGCTCACTCTCGAAATCAAGCATTTTACAGCAGGTTGGAGCAGCCTGTATCTCAGCACAGGAATAAGGTAGGGAAGAATTCTAAGGATCATTTTGACTGCCTCCAGAAGTTAGATCAGATGGCAAATTGGATTTGGTGCTAGGTCTTTCCCTTTAGGTTTTACCCCAACAATGTTTCATTAGTTTCGCTCACTCTCGAAATCAAGCATTTTAGAGCAGGTTGGAGCAGCCTGTATCTCAGCACAGGAATAAGGTAGGAAGAATTCTAAGGATCATTTTGACTGCCTCCAGAAGTTAGATCAGATGGCAAATTGGATTTGGTGCTAGGTCTTTCCCTTTAGGTTTTACCCCAACAATGTTTTCATTAGTTTCGCTCACTCTCGAAATCAAGCATTTTACAGCAGGTTGGAGCAGCCTGTATCTCAGCACAGGAATAAGGTAGGAAGAATTCTAAGGCTCATTTTGACTGCCCTCCAGAAGTTAGATCAGATGGCAAATTGGATTTGGTGCTAGGTCTTTCCCTTTAGGTTTTACCCCAACAATGTTTCATTAGTTTCGCTCACTCTCGAAATCAAGCATTTTACAGCAGGTTGGAGCAGCCTGTATCTCAGCACAGGAATAAGGTAGGGAAGAATTCTAAGGCTCATTTTGACTGCCTCCAGAAGTTAGATCAGATGGCAAATTGGATTTGGTGCTAGGTCTTTCCCCTTTAGGTTTTACCCCAACAATGTTTTCATTAGTTTCGCTCACTCTCGAAATCAAGCATTTTACAGCAGGTTGGAGCAGCCTGTATGTCAGCACAGGAATAAGGTAGGGAAGAATTCAAATGCTCATTTTGACTGCCTCCAGAAGTTAGATCAGATGGCAAATTGGATTTGGTGCTAGGTCTTTCCCTTTAGGTTTTACCCCAACAATGTTTTCATTAGTTTTGCTCACTCTTGAAATCAAGCATTTTACAGCAGGTTGGAGCAGCCTGTATCTCAGCACAGGAATAAGGTAGGGAAGAATTCTAAGGATCATTTTGACTGCCTCCAGAAGTTAGATCAGATGGCAAATTGGATTTGGTGCTAGGTCTTTCCCTTTAGGTTTTACCCCAACAATGTTTTCATTAGTTTCGCTCACTCTCGAAATCAAGCATTTTACAGCAGGTTGGAGCAGCCTGTATCTCAGCACAGGAATAAGGTAGGGAAGAATTCTAAGGATCATTTTGACTGCCTCCAGAAGTTAGATCAGATGGCAAATTGGATTTGGTGCTAGGTCTTTCCCTTTAGGTTTTACCCCAACAATGTTTTCATTAGTTTTGCTCACTCTCGAAATCAAGCATTTTACAGCAGGTTGGAGCAGCCTGTATCTCAGCACAGGAATAAGGTAGGGAAGAATTCTAAGGATCATTTTGACTGCCTCCAGAAGTTAGATCAGATGGCAAATTGGATTTGGTGCTAGGTCTTTCCCTTTAGGTTTTACCCCAACAATGTTTTCATTAGTTTCGCTCACTCTCGAAATCAAGCATTTTACAGCAGGTTGGAGCAGCCTGTATCTCAGCACAGGAATAAGGTAGGGAAGAATTCAAATGCTCATTTTGATTGCCTCCAGAAGTTAGATCAGATGGCAAATTGGATTTGGTGCTAGGTTCTTTCCCTTTAGGTTTTACCCCCAACAATGTTTTCATTAGTTTCGCTCACTCTCGAAATCAAGCATTTTACAGCAGGTTGGAGCAGCCTGTATCTCAGCACAGGAATAAGGTAGGGAAGAATTCTAAGGATCATTTTGACTGCCTCCAGAAGTTAGATCAGATGGCAAATTGGATTTGGTGCTAGGTCTTTCCCTTTAGGTTTTACCCCAACAATGTTTTCATTAGTTTTGCTCACTCTTGAAATCAAGCATTTTACAGCAGGTTGGAGCAGCCTGTATCTCAGCACAGGAATAAGGTAGGGAAGAATTCAAATGCTCATTTTGACTGCCTCCAGAAGTTAGATCAGATGGCAAATTGGATTTGGTGCTAGGTCTTTCCCTTTAGGTTTTACCCCAACAATGTTTTCATTAGTTCGCTCACTCTCGAAATCAAGCATTTTACAGCAGGTTGGAGCAGCCTGTATCTCAGCACAGGAATAAGGTAGGAAGAATTCTAAGGATCATTTTGACTGCCTCCAGAAGTTAGATCAGATGGCAAATTGGATTTGGTGCTAGGTCTTTCCCTTTAGGTTTTACCCCAACAATGTTTTCATTAGTTTCGCTCACTCTCGAAATCAAGCATTTTAGAGCAGGTTGGAGCAGCCTGTATCTCAGCACAGGAATAAGGTAGGGAAGAATTCTAAGGATCATTTTGACTGCCTCCAGAAGTTAGATCAGATGGCAAATTGGATTTTGGTGCTAGGTCTTTCCCTTTAGGTTTTACCCCAACAATGTTTTCATTAGTTTCGCTCACTCTCGAAATCAAGCATTTTACAGCAGGTTGGAGCAGCCTGTATCTCAGCACAGGAATAAGGTAGGGAAGAATTCTAAGGCTCATTTTGACTGCCTCCAGAAGTTAGATCAGATGGCAAATTGGATTTGGTGCTAGGTCTTCCCTTAGGTTTTACCCAACAATGTTTTCATTAGTTTCGCTCACTCTCGAAATCAAGCATTTTACAGCAGGTTGGAGCAGCCTGTATCTCAGCACAGGAATAAGGTAGGGAAGAATTCTAAGGCTCATTTTGACTGCCTCCAGAAGTTAGATCAGATGGCAAAATTGGATTTGGTGCTAGGTCTTTCCCTTTAGGTTTTACCCCAACAATGTTTTCATTAGTTTCGCTCACTC
The DNA here is from genome assembly GCF_026170545.1 of Melanerpes formicivorus. Classification (NCBI taxonomy): domain Eukaryota; kingdom Metazoa; phylum Chordata; class Aves; order Piciformes; family Picidae; genus Melanerpes; species Melanerpes formicivorus. The sequence continues at coordinate 32,393 of NW_027143456.1, read as the reverse complement.
TCGAAATCAAGCATTTTACAGCAGGTTGGAGCAGCCTGTATGTCAGCACAGGAATAAGGTAGGGAAGAATTCAAATGCTCATTTTGACTGCCTCCAGAAGTTAGATCAGATGGCAAATTGGATTTGGTGCTAGGTCTTTCCCTTTAGTTTTACCCCAACAATGTTTTCATTAGTTTCGCTCACTCTCGAAATCAAGCATTTTACAGCAGGTTGGAGCAGCCTGTATCTCAGCACAGGAATAAGGTAGGGAAGAATTCTAAGGATCATTTTGACTGCCTCCAGAAGTTAGATCAGATGGCAAATTGGATTTGGTGCTAGGTCTTTCCCTTTAGGTTTTACCCCAACAATGTTTTCATTAGTTTCGCTCACTCTCGAAATCAAGCATTTTACAGCAGGTTGGAGCAGCCTGTATCTCAGCACAGGAATAAGGTAGGGAAGAATTCTAAGGCTCATTTTGACTGCCTCCAGAAGTTAGATCAGATGGCAAATTGGATTTGGTGCTAGGTCTTTCCCTTTAGGTTTTACCCCAACAATGTTTTCATTAGTTTCGCTCACTCTCGAAATCAAGCATTTTACAGCAGGTTGGAGCAGCCTGTATCTCAGCACAGGAATAAGGTAGGGAAGAATTCTAAGGATCATTTTGACTGCCTCCAGAAGTTAGATCAGATGGCAAATTGGATTTGGTGCTAGGTCTTTCCCTTTAGGTTTTACCCCAACAATGTTTTCATTAGTTTCGCTCACTCTCGAAATCAAGCATTTTACAGCAGGTTGGAGCAGCCTGTATCTCAGCACAGGAATAAGGTAGGGAAGAATTCAAATGCTCATTTTGATTGCCTCCAGAAGTTAGATCAGATGGCAAATTGGATTTGGTGCTAGGTCTTTCCCTTTAGGTTTTACCCCAACAATGTTTTCATTAGTTTTGCTCACTCTTGAAATCAAGCATTTTACAGCAGGTTGGAGCAGCCTGTATCTCAGCACAGGAATAAGGTAGGGAAGAATTCTAAGGATCATTTTGACTGCCTCCAGAAGTTAGATCAGATGGCAAATTGGATTTGGTGCTAGGTCTTTCCCTTTAGGTTTTACCCCAACAATGTTTTCATTAGTTTTGCTCACTCTTGAAATCAAGCATTTTACAGCAGGTTGGAGCAGCCTGTATCTCAGCACAGGAATAAGGTAGGGAAGAATTCAAATGCTCATTTTGACTGCCTCCAGAAGTTAGATCAGACGGCAAATTGGATTTGGTGCTAGGTCTTTCCCTTTAGGTTTTACCCCAACAATGTTTTCATTAGTTTCGCTCACTCTCGAAATCAAGCATTTTACAGCAGGTTGGAGCAGCCTGTATCTCAGCACAGGAATAAGGTAGGGAAGAATTCTAAGGATCATTTTGACTGCCTCCAGAAGTTAGATCAGATGGCAAATTGGATTTGGTGCTAGGTCTTTCCCTTTAGGTTTTACCCCAACAATGTTTTCATTAGTTTCGCTCACTCTCGAAATCAAGCATTTTAGAGCAGGTTGGAGCAGCCTGTATCTCAGCACAGGAATAAGGTAGGGAAGAATTCTAAGGATCATTTTGACTGCCTCCAGAAGTTAGATCAGATGGCAAATTGGATTTGGTGCTAGGTCTTTCCCTTTAGGTTTTACCCCAACAATGTTTTCATTAGTTTCGCTCACTCTCGAAATCAAGCATTTTACAGCAGGTTGGAGCAGCCTGTATCTCAGCACAGGAATAAGGTAGGGAAGAATTCTAAGGCTCATTTTGACTGCCTCCAGAAGTTAGATCAGATGGCAAATTGGATTTGGTGCTAGGTCTTTCCCTTTAGGTTTTACCCCAACAATGTTTTCATTAGTTTCGCTCACTCTCGAAATCAAGCATTTTACAGCAGGTTGGAGCAGCCTGTATCTCAGCACAGGAATAAGGTAGGGAAGAATTCTAAGGCTCATTTTGACTGCCTCCAGAAGTTAGATCAGATGGCAAATTGGATTTGGTGCTAGGTCTTTCCCTTTAGGTTTTACCCCAACAATGTTTTCATTAGTTTCGCTCACTCTCGAAATCAAGCATTTTACAGCAGGTTGGAGCAGCCTGTATGTCAGCACAGGAATAAGGTAGGGAAGAATTCAAATGCTCATTTTGACTGCCTCCAGAAGTTAGATCAGATGGCAAATTGGATTTGGTGCTAGGTCTTTCCCTTTAGGTTTTACCCCAACAATGTTTTCATTAGTTTCGCTCACTCTCGAAATCAAGCATTTTACAGCAGGTTGGAGCAGCCTGTATCTCAGCACAGGAATAAGGTAGGGAAGAATTCTAAGGATCATTTTGACTGCCTCCAGAAGTTAGATCAGATGGCAAATTGGATTTGGTGCTAGGTCTTTCCCTTTAGGTTTTACCCCAACAATGTTTTCATTAGTTTCGCTCACTCTCGAAATCAAGCATTTTACAGCAGGTTGGAGCAGCCTGTATCTCAGCACAGGAATAAGGTAGGGAAGAATTCTAAGGCTCATTTTGACTGCCTCCAGAAGTTAGATCAGATGGCAAATTGGATTTGGTGCTAGGTCTTTCCCTTTAGGTTTTACCCCAACAATGTTTTCATTAGTTTCGCTCACTCTCGAAATCAAGCATTTTACAGCAGGTTGGAGCAGCCTGTATCTCAGCACAGGAATAAGGTAGGGAAGAATTCTAAGGATCATTTTGACTGCCTCCAGAAGTTAGATCAGATGGCAAATTGGATTTGGTGCTAGGTCTTTCCCTTTAGGTTTTACCCCAACAATGTTTTCATTAGTTTCGCTCACTCTCGAAATCAAGCATTTTACAGCAGGTTGGAGCAGCCTGTATCTCAGCACAGGAATAAGGTAGGGAAGAATTCTAAGGATCATTTTGACTGCCTCCAGAAGTTAGATCAGATGGCAAATTGGATTTGGTGCTAGGTCTTTCCCTTTAGGTTTTACCCCAACAATGTTTTCATTAGTTTCGCTCACTCTCGAAATCAAGCATTTTACAGCAGGTTGGAGCAGCCTGTATCTCAGCACAGGAATAAGGTAGGGAAGAATTCTAAGGATCATTTTGACTGCCTCCAGAAGTTAGATCAGATGGCAAATTGGATTTGGTGCTAGGTCTTTCCCTTTAGGTTTTACCCCATCAATGTTTTCATTAGTTTCGCTCACTCTCGAAATCAAGCATTTTACAGCAGGTTGGAGCAGCCTGTATCTCAGCACAGGAATAAGGTAGGGAAGAATTCTAAGGCTCATTTTGACTGCCTCCAGAAGTTAGATCAGATGGCAAATTGGATTTGGTGCTAGGTCTTTCCCTTTAGGTTTTACCCCAACAATGTTTTCATTAGTTTCGCTCACTCTCGAAATCAAGCATTTTACAGCAGGTTGGAGCAGCCTGTATCTCAGCACAGGAATAAGGTAGGGAAGAATTCAAATGCTCATTTTGACTGCCTCCAGAAGTTAGATCAGATGGCAAATTGGATTTGGTGCTAGGTCTTTCCCTTTAGGTTTTACCCCAACAATGTTTTCATTAGTTTCGCTCACTCTCGAAATCAAGCATTTTACAGCAGGTTGGAGCAGCCTGTATCTCAGCACAGGAATAAGGTAGGGAAGAATTCTAAGGATCATTTTGACTGCCTCCAGAAGTTAGATCAGATGGCAAATTGGATTTGGTGCTAGGTCTTTCCCTTTAGGTTTTACCCCAACAATGTTTTCATTAGTTTCGCTCACTCTCGAAATCAAGCATTTTACAGCAGGTTGGAGCAGCCTGTATCTCAGCACAGGAATAAGGTAGGGAAGAATTCTAAGGCTCATTTTGACTGCCTCCAGAAGTTAGATCAGATGGCAAATTGGATTTGGTGCTAGGTCTTTCCCTTTAGGTTTTACCCCAACAATGTTTTCATTAGTTTCGCTCACTCTCGAAATCAAGCATTTTACAGCAGGTTGGAGCAGCCTGTATCTCAGCACAGGAATAAGGTAGGGAAGAATTCTAAGGCTCATTTTGACTGCCTCCAGAAGTTAGATCAGATGGCAAATTGGATTTGGTGCTAGGTCTTTCCCTTTAGGTTTTACCCCATCAATGTTTTCATTAGTTTCGCTCACTCTCGAAATCAAGCATTTTACAGCAGGTTGGAGCAGCCTGTATCTCAGCACAGGAATAAGGTAGGGAAGAATTCTAAGGCTCATTTTGACTGCCTCCAGAAGTTAGATCAGATGGCAAATTGGATTTGGTGCTAGGTCTTTCCCTTTAGGTTTTACCCCAACAATGTTTTCATTAGTTTCGCTCACTCTCGAAATCAAGCATTTTACAGCAGGTTGGAGCAGCCTGTATCTCAGCACAGGAATAAGGTAGGGAAGAATTCTAAGGATCATTTTGACTGCCTCCAGAAGTTAGATCAGATGGCAAATTGGATTTGGTGCTAGGTCTTTCCCTTTAGGTTTTACCCCAACAATGTTTTCATTAGTTTCGCTCACTCTCGAAATCAAGCATTTTACAGCAGGTTGGAGCAGCCTGTATCTCAGCACAGGAATAAGGTAGGGAAGAATTCTAAGGCTCATTTTGACTGCCTCCAGAAGTTAGATCAGATGGCAAATTGGATTTGGTGCTAGGTCTTTCCCTTTAGGTTTTACCCCAACAATGTTTTCATTAGTTTCGCTCACTCTCGAAATCAAGCATTTTACAGCAGGTTGGAGCAGCCTGTATCTCAGCACAGGAATAAGGTAGGGAAGAATTCAAATGCTCATTTTGACTGCCTCCAGAAGTTAGATCAGATGGCAAATTGGATTTGGTGCTAGGTCTTTCCCTTTAGGTTTTACCCCAACAATGTTTTCATTAGTTTCGCTCACTCTCGAAATCAAGCATTTTACAGCAGGTTGGAGCAGCCTGTATCTCAGCACAGGAATAAGGTAGGGAAGAATTCTAAGGCTCATTTTGACTGCCTCCAGAAGTTAGATCAGATGGCAAATTGGATTTGGTGCTAGGTCTTTCCCTTTAGGTTTTACCCCAACAATGTTTTCATTAGTTTCGCTCACTCTCGAAATCAAGCATTTTACAGCAGGTTGGAGCAGCCTGTATCTCAGCACAGGAATAAGGTAGGGAAGAATTCTAAGGCTCATTTTGACTGCCTCCAGAAGTTAGATCAGATGGCAAATTGGATTTGGTGCTAGGTCTTTCCCTTTAGGTTTTACCCCAACAATGTTTTCATTAGTTTCGCTCACTCTCGAAATCAAGCATTTTACAGCAGGTTGGAGCAGCCTGTATCTCAGCACAGGAATAAGGTAGGGAAGAATTCTAAGGCTCATTTTGACTGCCTCCAGAAGTTAGATCAGATGGCAAATTGGATTTGGTGCTAGGTCTTTCCCTTTAGGTTTTACCCCAACAATGTTTTCATTAGTTTCGCTCACTCTCGAAATCAAGCATTTTACAGCAGGTTGGAGCAGCCTGTATCTCAGCACAGGAATAAGGTAGGGAAGAATTCTAAGGCTCATTTTGACTGCCTCCAGAAGTTAGATCAGATGGCAAATTGGATTTGGTGCTAGGTCTTTCCCTTTAGGTTTTACCCCAACAATGTTTTCATTAGTTTCGCTCACTCTCGAAATCAAGCATTTTACAGCAGGTTGGAGCAGCCTGTATCTCAGCACAGGAATAAGGTAGGGAAGAATTCTAAGGCTCATTTTGACTGCCTCCAGAAGTTAGATCAGATGGCAAATTGGATTTGGTGCTAGGTCTTTCCCTTTAGGTTTTACCCCAACAATGTTTTCATTAGTTTCGCTCACTCTCGAAATCAAGCATTTTACAGCAGGTTGGAGCAGCCTGTATCTCAGCACAGGAATAAGGTAGGGAAGAATTCTAAGGATCATTTTGACTGCCTCCAGAAGTTAGATCAGATGGCAAATTGGATTTGGTGCTAGGTCTTTCCCTTTAGGTTTTACCCCAACAATGTTTTCATTAGTTTCGCTCACTCTCGAAATCAAGCATTTTACAGCAGGTTGGAGCAGCCTGTATCTCAGCACAGGAATAAGGTAGGGAAGAATTCTAAGGCTCATTTTGACTGCCTCCAGAAGTTAGATCAGATGGCAAATTGGATTTGGTGCTAGGTCTTTCCCTTTAGGTTTTACCCCAACAATGTTTTCATTAGTTTCGCTCACTCTCGAAATCAAGCATTTTACAGCAGGTTGGAGCAGCCTGTATCTCAGCACAGGAATAAGGTAGGGAAGAATTCTAAGGCTCATTTTGACTGCCTCCAGAAGTTAGATCAGATGGCAAATTGGATTTGGTGCTAGGTCTTTCCCTTTAGGTTTTACCCCAACAATGTTTTCATTAGTTTCGCTCACTCTCGAAATCAAGCATTTTACAGCAGGTTGGAGCAGCCTGTATCTCAGCACAGGAATAAGGTAGGGAAGAATTCTAAGGATCATTTTGACTGCCTCCAGAAGTTAGATCAGATGGCAAATTGGATTTGGTGCTAGGTCTTTCCCTTTAGGTTTTACCCCAACAATGTTTTCATTAGTTTCGCTCACTCTCGAAATCAAGCATTTTACAGCAGGTTGGAGCAGCCTGTATCTCAGCACAGGAATAAGGTAGGGAAGAATTCTAAGGCTCATTTTGACTGCCTCCAGAAGTTAGATCAGATGGCAAATTGGATTTGGTGCTAGGTCTTTCCCTTTAGGTTTTACCCCAACAATGTTTTCATTAGTTTCGCTCACTCTCGAAATCAAGCATTTTACAGCAGGTTGGAGCAGCCTGTATCTCAGCACAGGAATAAGGTAGGGAAGAATTCTAAGGATCATTTTGACTGCCTCCAGAAGTTAGATCAGATGGCAAATTGGATTTGGTGCTAGGTCTTTCCCTTTAGGTTTTACCCCAAGAATGTTTTCATTAGTTTCGCTCACTCTCGAAATCAAGCATTTTACAGCAGGTTGGAGCAGCCTGTATCTCAGCACAGGAATAAGGTAGGGAAGAATTCTAAGGCTCATTTTGACTGCCTCCAGAAGTTAGATCAGATGGCAAATTGGATTTGGTGCTAGGTCTTTCCCTTTAGGTTTTACCCCAACAATGTTTTCATTAGTTTCGCTCACTCTCGAAATCAAGCATTTTACAGCAGGTTGGAGCAGCCTGTATCTCAGCACAGGAATAAGGTAGGGAAGAATTCAAATGCTCATTTTGACTGCCTCCAGAAGTTAGATCAGATGGCAAATTGGATTTGGTGCTAGGTCTTTCCCTTTAGGTTTTACCCCAACAATGTTTTCATTAGTTTCGCTCACTCTCGAAATCAAGCATTTTACAGCAGGTTGGAGCAGCCTGTATCTCAGCACAGGAATAAGGTAGGGAAGAATTCTAAGGCTCATTTTGACTGCCTCCAGAAGTTAGATCAGATGGCAAATTGGATTTGGTGCTAGGTCTTTCCCTTTAGGTTTTACCCCAACAATGTTTTCATTAGTTTCGCTCACTCTCGAAATCAAGCATTTTACAGCAGGTTGGAGCAGCCTGTATCTCAGCACAGGAATAAGGTAGGGAAGAATTCTAAGGCTCATTTTGACTGCCTCCAGAAGTTAGATCAGATGGCAAATTGGATTTGGTGCTAGGTCTTTCCCTTTAGGTTTTGCCCCAACAATGTTTTCATTAGTTTCGCTCACTCTCGAAATCAAGCATTTTACAGCAGGTTGGAGCAGCCTGTATCTCAGCACAGGAATAAGGTAGGGAAGAATTCTAAGGCTCATTTTGACTGCCTCCAGAAGTTAGATCAGATGGCAAATTGGATTTGGTGCTAGGTCTTTCCCTTTAGGTTTTACCCCAACAATGTTTTCATTAGTTTCGCTCACTCTCGAAATCAAGCATTTTACAGCAGGTTGGAGCAGCCTGTATCTCAGCACAGGAATAAGGTAGGGAAGAATTCTAAGGCTCATTTTGACTGCCTCCAGAAGTTAGATCAGATGGCAAATTGGATTTGGTGCTAGGTCTTTCCCTTTAGGTTTTACCCCAACAATGTTTTCATTAGTTTCGCTCACTCTCGAAATCAAGCATTTTACAGCAGGTTGGAGCAGCCTGTATCTCAGCACAGGAATAAGGTAGGGAAGAATTCTAAGGCTCATTTTGACTGCCTCCAGAAGTTAGATCAGATGGCAAATTGGATTTGGTGCTAGGTCTTTCCCTTTAGGTTTTACCCCAACAATGTTTTCATTAGTTTCGCTCACTCTCGAAATCAAGCATTTTACAGCAGGTTGGAGCAGCCTGTATCTCAGCACAGGAATAAGGTAGGGAAGAATTCTAAGGCTCATTTTGACTGCCTCCAGAAGTTAGATCAGATGGCAAATTGGATTTGGTGCTAGGTCTTTCCCTTTAGGTTTTACCCCAACAATGTTTTCATTAGTTTCGCTCACTCTCGAAATCAAGCATTTTACAGCAGGTTGGAGCAGCCTGTATCTCAGCACAGGAATAAGGTAGGGAAGAATTCTAAGGCTCATTTTGACTGCCTCCAGAAGTTAGATCAGATGGCAAATTGGATTTGGTGCTAGGTCTTTCCCTTTAGGTTTTACCCCAACAATGTTTTCATTAGTTTCGCTCACTCTCGAAATCAAGCATTTTACAGCAGGTTGGAGCAGCCTGTATCTCAGCACAGGAATAAGGTAGGGAAGAATTCTAAGGCTCATTTTGACTGCCTCCAGAAGTTAGATCAGATGGCAAATTGGATTTGGTGCTAGGTCTTTCCCTTTAGATTTTACCCCAACAATGTTTTCATTAGTTTCGCTCACTCTCGAAATCAAGCATTTTACAGCAGGTTGGAGCAGCCTGTATCTCAGCACAGGAATAAGGTAGGGAAGAATTCTAAGGCTCATTTTGACTGCCTCCAGAAGTTAGATCAGATGGCAAATTGGATTTGGTGCTAGGTCTTTCCCTTTAGGTTTTACCCCAACAATGTTTTCATCAGTTTCGCTCACTCTCGAAATCAAGCACTTTACAGCAGGTTGGAGCAGCCTGTATCTCAGCACAGGAATAAGGTAGGGAAGAATTCTAAGGCTCATTTTGACTGCCTCCAGAAGTTAGATCAGATGGCAAATTGGATTTGGTGCTAGGTCTTTCCCTTTAGGTTTTACCCCATCAATGTTTTCATTAGTTTCGCTCACTCTCGAAATCAAGCATTTTACAGCAGGTTGGAGCAGCCTGTATCTCAGCACAGGAATAAGGTAGGGAAGAATTCTAAGGCTCATTTTGACTGCCTCCAGAAGTTAGATCGGATGGCAAATTGGATTTGGTGCTAGGTCTTTCCCTTTAGGTTTTACCCCAACAATGTTTTCATTAGTTTCGCTCACTCTCGAAATCAAGCATTTTACAGCAGGTTGGAGCAGCCTGTATCTCAGCACAGGAATAAGGTAGGGAAGAATTCTAAGGCTCATTTTGACTGCCTCCAGAAGTTAGATCGGATGGCAAATTGGATTTGGTGCTAGGTCTTTCCCTTTAGGTTTTACCCCAACAATGTTTTCATTAGTTTCGCTCACTCTCGAAATCAAGCATTTTACAGCAGGTTGGAGCAGCCTGTATCTCAGCACAGGAATAAGGTAGGGAAGAATTCTAAGGCTCATTTTGACTGCCTCCAGAAGTTAGATCAGATGGCAAATTGGATTTGGTGCTAGGTCTTTCCCTTTAGGTTTTACCCCAACAATGTTTTCATTAGTTTCGCTCACTCTCGAAATCAAGCATTTTACAGCAGGTTGGAGCAGCCTGTATCTCAGCACAGGAATAAGGTAGGGAAGAATTCTAAGGCTCATTTTGACTGCCTCCAGAAGTTAGATCAGATGGCAAATTGGATTTGGTGCTAGGTCTTTCCCTTTAGGTTTTACCCCAACAATGTTTTCATTAGTTTCGCTCACTCTCGAAATCAAGCATTTTACAGCAGGTTGGAGCAGCCTGTATCTCAGCACAGGAATAAGGTAGGGAAGAATTCTAAGGCTCATTTTGACTGCCTCCAGAAGTTAGATCAGATGGCAAATTGGATTTGGTGCTAGGTCTTTCCCTTTAGGTTTTACCCCAACAATGTTTTCATTAGTTTCGCTCACTCTCGAAATCAAGCATTTTACAGCAGGTTGGAGCAGCCTGTATCTCAGCACAGGAATAAGGTAGGGAAGAATTCTAAGGCTCATTTTGACTGCCTCCAGAAGTTAGATCAGATGGCAAATTGGATTTGGTGCTAGGTCTTTCCCTTTAGGTTTTACCCCAACAATGTTTTCATTAGTTTCGCTCACTCTCGAAATCAAGCATTTTACAGCAGGTTGGAGCAGCCTGTATCTCAGCACAGGAATAAGGTAGGGAAGAATTCTAAGGATCATTTTGACTGCCTCCAGAAGTTAGATCAGATGGCAAATTGGATTTGGTGCTAGGTCTTTCCCTTTAGGTTTTACCCCAACAATGTTTTCATCAGTTTCGCTCACTCTCGAAATCAAGCACTTTACAGCAGGTTGGAGCAGCCTGTATCTCAGCACAGGAATAAGGTAGGGAAGAATTCTAAGGCTCATTTTGACTGCCTCCAGAAGTTAGATCAGATGGCAAATTGGATTTGGTGCTAGGTCTTTCCCTTTAGGTTTTACCCCATCAATATTTTCATTAGTTTCGCTCACTCTCGAAATCAAGCATTTTACAGCAGGTTGGAGCAGCCTGTATCTCAGCACAGGAATAAGGTAGGGAAGAATTCTAAGGATCATTTTGACTGCCTCCAGAAGTTAGATCGGATGGCAAATTGGATTTGGTGCTAGGTCTTTCCCTTTAGGTTTTACCCCAACAATGTTTTCATTAGTTTCGCTCACTCTCGAAATCAAGCATTTTACAGCAGGTTGGAGCAGCCTGTATCTCAGCACAGGAATAAGGTAGGGAAGAATTCTAAGGCTCATTTTGACTGCCTCCAGAAGTTAGATCGGATGGCAAATTGGATTTGGTGCTAGGTCTTTCCCTTTAGGTTTTACCCCAACAATGTTTTCATTAGTTTCGCTCACTCTCGAAATCAAGCATTTTACAGCAGGTTGGAGCAGCCTGTATCTCAGCACAGGAATAAGGTAGGGAAGAATTCTAAGGATCATTTTGACTGCCTCCAGAAGTTAGATCGGATGGCAAATTGGATTTGGTGCTAGGTCTTTCCCTTTAGGTTTTACCCCAACAATGTTTTCATTAGTTTCGCTCACTCTCGAAATCAAGCATTTTACAGCAGGTTGGAGCAGCCTGTATCTCAGCACAGGAATAAGGTAGGGAAGAATTCTGAGGATCATTTTGACTGCCTCCAGAAGTTAGATCAGATGGCAAATTGGATTTGGTGCTAGGTCTTTCCCTTTAGGTTTTACCCCAACAATGTTTTCATTAGTTTCGCTCACTCTCGAAATCAAGCATTTTACAGCAGGTTGGAGCAGCCTGTATCTCAGCACAGGAATAAGGTAGGGAAGAATTCTAAGGCTCATTTTGACTGCCTCCAGAAGTTAGATCAGATGGCAAATTGGATTTGGTGCTAGGTCTTTCCCTTTAGGTTTTACCCCAACAATGTTTTCATTAGTTTCGCTCACTCTCGAAATCAAGCATTTTACAGCAGGTTGGAGCAGCCTGTATCTCAGCACAGGAATAAGGTAGGGAAGAATTCTAAGGCTCATTTTGACTGCCTCCAGAAGTTAGATCAGATGGCAAATTGGATTTGGTGCTAGGTCTTTCCCTTTAGGTTTTACCCCAACAATGTTTTCATTAGTTTCGCTCACTCTCGAAATCAAGCATTTTACAGCAGGTTGGAGCAGCCTGTATCTCAGCACAGGAATAAGGTAGGGAAGAATTCTAAGGCTCATTTTGACTGCCTCCAGAAGTTAGATCAGATGGCAAATTGGATTTGGTGCTAGGTCTTTCCCTTTAGGTTTTACCCCAACAATGTTTTCATTAGTTTCGCTCACTCTCGAAATCAAGCATTTTACAGCAGGTTGGAGCAGCCTGTATCTCAGCACAGGAATAAGGTAGGGAAGAATTCTAAGGCTCATTTTGACTGCCTCCAGAAGTTAGATCAGATGGCAAATTGGATTTGGTGCTAGGTCTTTCCCTTTAGGTTTTACCCCAACAATGTTTTCATTAGTTTCGCTCACTCTCGAAATCAAGCATTTTACAGCAGGTTGGAGCAGCCTGTATCTCAGCACAGGAATAAGGTAGGGAAGAATTCTAAGGCTCATTTTGACTGCCTCCAGAAGTTAGATCAGATGGCAAATTGGATTTGGTGCTAGGTCTTTCCCTTTAGGTTTTACCCCAACAATGTTTTCATTAGTTTCGCTCACTCTCGAAATCAAGCATTTTACAGCAGGTTGGAGCAGCCTGTATCTCAGCACAGGAATAAGGTAGGGAAGAATTCTAAGGCTCATTTTGACTGCCTCCAGAAGTTAGATCAGATGGCAAATTGGATTTGGTGCTAGGTCTTTCCCTTTAGGTTTTACCCCAACAATGTTTTCATCAGTTTCGCTCACTCTCGAAATCAAGCACTTTACAGCAGGTTGGAGCAGCCTGTATCTCAGCACAGGAATAAGGTAGGGAAGAATTCTAAGGCTCATTTTGACTGCCTCCAGAAGTTAGATCAGATGGCAAATTGGATTTGGTGCTAGGTCTTTCCCTTTAGGTTTTACCCCATCAATGTTTTCATTAGTTTCGCTCACTCTCGAAATCAAGCATTTTACAGCAGGTTGGAGCAGCCTGTATCTCAGCACAGGAATAAGGTAGGGAAGAATTCTAAGGCTCATTTTGACTGCCTTCAGCAGTTAGATCGGATGGCAAATTGGATTTGGTGCTAGGTCTTTCCCTTTAGGTTTTACCCCAACAATGTTTTCATTAGTTTCGCTCACTCTCGAAATCAAGCATTTTACAGCAGGTTGGAGCAGCCTGTATCTCAGCACAGGAATAAGGTAGGGAAGAATTCTAAGGCTCATTTTGACTGCCTCCAGAAGTTAGATCGGATGGCAAATTGGATTTGGTGCTAGGTCTTTCCCTTTAGGTTTTACCCCAACAATGTTTTCATTAGTTTCGCTCACTCTCGAAATCAAGCATTTTACAGCAGGTTGGAGCAGCCTGTATCTCAGCACAGGAATAAGGTAGGGAAGAATTCTAAGGCTCATTTTGACTGCCTCCAGAAGTTAGATCAGATGGCAAATTGGATTTGGTGCTAGGTCTTTCCCTTTAGGTTTTACCCCAACAATGTTTTCATTAGTTTCGCTCACTCTCGAAATCAAGCATTTTACAGCAGGTTGGAGCAGCCTGTATCTCAGCACAGGAATAAGGTAGGGAAGAATTCTAAGGATCATTTTGACTGCCTCCAGAAGTTAGATCAGATGGCAAATTGGATTTGGTGCTAGGTCTTTCCCTTTAGGTTTTACCCCAACAATGTTTTCATCAGTTTCGCTCACTCTCGAAATCAAGCACTTTACAGCAGGTTGGAGCAGCCTGTATCTCAGCACAGGAATAAGGTAGGGAAGAATTCTAAGGCTCATTTTGACTGCCTCCAGAAGTTAGATCAGATGGCAAATTGGATTTGGTGCTAGGTCTTTCCCTTTAGGTTTTACCCCATCAATGTTTTCATTAGTTTCGCTCACTCTCGAAATCAAGCATTTTACAGCAGGTTGGAGCAGCCTGTATCTCAGCACAGGAATAAGGTAGGGAAGAATTCTAAGGATCATTTTGACTGCCTCCAGAAGTTAGATCGGATGGCAAATTGGATTTGGTGCTAGGTCTTTCCCTTTAGGTTTTACCCCAACAATGTTTTCATTAGTTTCGCTCACTCTCGAAATCAAGCATTTTACAGCAGGTTGGAGCAGCCTGTATCTCAGCACAGGAATAAGGTAGGGAAGAATTCTAAGGCTCATTTTGACTGCCTCCAGAAGTTAGATCGGATGGCAAATTGGATTTGGTGCTAGGTCTTTCCCTTTAGGTTTTACCCCCAACAATGTTTTCATTAGTTTCGCTCACTCTCGAAATCAAGCATTTTACAGCAGGTTGGAGCAGCCTGTATCTCAGCACAGGAATAAGGTAGGGAAGAATTCTAAGGATCATTTTGACTGCCTCCAGAAGTTAGATCGGATGGCAAATTGGATTTGGTGCTAGGTCTTTCCCTTTAGGTTTTACCCCAACAATGTTTTCATTAGTTTCGCTCACTCTCGAAATCAAGCATTTTACAGCAGGTTGGAGCAGCCTGTATCTCAGCACAGGAATAAGGTAGGGAAGAATTCTGAGGATCATTTTGACTGCCTCCAGAAGTTAGATCAGATGGCAAATTGGATTTGGTGCTAGGTCTTTCCCTTTAGGTTTTACCCCAACAATGTTTTCATTAGTTTCGCTCACTCTCGAAATCAAGCATTTTACAGCAGGTTGGAGCAGCCTGTATCTCAGCACAGGAATAAGGTAGGGAAGAATTCTAAGGCTCATTTTGACTGCCTCCAGAAGTTAGATCAGATGGCAAATTGGATTTGGTGCTAGGTCTTTCCCTTTAGGTTTTACCCCAACAATGTTTTCATTAGTTTCGCTCACTCTCGAAATCAAGCATTTTACAGCAGGTTGGAGCAGCCTGTATCTCAGCACAGGAATAAGGTAGGGAAGAATTCTAAGGCTCATTTTGACTGCCTCCAGAAGTTAGATCAGATGGCAAATTGGATTTGGTGCTAGGTCTTTCCCTTTAGGTTTTACCCCAACAATGTTTTCATTAGTTTCGCTCACTCTCGAAATCAAGCATTTTACAGCAGGTTGGAGCAGCCTGTATCTCAGCACAGGAATAAGGTAGGGAAGAATTCTAAGGCTCATTTTGACTGCCTCCAGAAGTTAGATCAGATGGCAAATTGGATTTGGTGCTAGGTCTTTCCCTTTAGGTTTTACCCCAACAATGTTTTCATTAGTTTCGCTCACTCTCGAAATCAAGCATTTTACAGCAGGTTGGAGCAGCCTGTATCTCAGCACAGGAATAAGGTAGGGAAGAATTCTAAGGCTCATTTTGACTGCCTCCAGAAGTTAGATCAGATGGCAAATTGGATTTGGTGCTAGGTCTTTCCCTTTAGGTTTTACCCCAACAATGTTTTCATTAGTTTCGCTCACTCTCGAAATCAAGCATTTTACAGCAGGTTGGAGCAGCCTGTATCTCAGCACAGGAATAAGGTAGGGAAGAATTCTAAGGCTCATTTTGACTGCCTCCAGAAGTTAGATCAGATGGCAAATTGGATTTGGTGCTAGGTCTTTCCCTTTAGGTTTTACCCCAACAATGTTTTCATTAGTTTCGCTCACTCTCGAAATCAAGCATTTTACAGCAGGTTGGAGCAGCCTGTATCTCAGCACAGGAATAAGGTAGGGAAGAATTCTAAGGCTCATTTTGACTGCCTCCAGAAGTTAGATCAGATGGCAAATTGGATTTGGTGCTAGGTCTTTCCCTTTAGGTTTTACCCCAACAATGTTTTCATCAGTTTCGCTCACTCTCGAAATCAAGCACTTTACAGCAGGTTGGAGCAGCCTGTATCTCAGCACAGGAATAAGGTAGGGAAGAATTCTAAGGCTCATTTTGACTGCCTCCAGAAGTTAGATCAGATGGCAAATTGGATTTGGTGCTAGGTCTTTCCCTTTAGGTTTTACCCCATCAATGTTTTCATTAGTTTCGCTCACTCTCGAAATCAAGCATTTTACAGCAGGTTGGAGCAGCCTGTATCTCAGCACAGGAATAAGGTAGGGAAGAATTCTAAGGCTCATTTTGACTGCCTTCAGCAGTTAGATCGGATGGCAAATTGGATTTGGTGCTAGGTCTTTCCCTTTAGGTTTTACCCCAACAATGTTTTCATTAGTTTCGCTCACTCTCGAAATCAAGCATTTTACAGCAGGTTGGAGCAGCCTGTATCTCAGCACAGGAATAAGGTAGGGAAGAATTCTAAGGCTCATTTTGACTGCCTCCAGAAGTTAGATCGGATGGCAAATTGGATTTGGTGCTAGGTCTTTCCCTTTAGGTTTTACCCCAACAATGTTTTCATTAGTTTCGCTCACTCTCGAAATCAAGCATTTTACAGCAGGTTGGAGCAGCCTGTATCTCAGCACAGGAATAAGGTAGGGAAGAATTCTAAGGATCATTTTGACTGCCTCCAGAAGTTAGATCAGATGGCAAATTGGATTTGGTGCTAGGTCTTTCCCTTTAGGTTTTACCCCAACAATGTTTTCATTAGTTTCGCTCACTCTCGAAATCAAGCATTTTACAGCAGGTTGGAGCAGCCTGTATCTCAGCACAGGAATAAGGTAGGGAAGAATTCTAAGGCTCATTTTGACTGCCTCCAGAAGTTAGATCAGATGGCAAATTGGATTTGGTGCTAGGTCTTTCCCTTTAGGTTTTACCCCAACAATGTTTTCATTAGTTTCGCTCACTCTCGAAATCAAGCATTTTACAGCAGGTTGGAGCAGCCTGTATCTCAGCACAGGAATAAGGTAGGGAAGAATTCTAAGGATCATTTTGACTGCCTCCAGAAGTTAGATCAGATGGCAAATTGGATTTGGTGCTAGGTCTTTCCCTTTAGGTTTTACCCCAACAATGTTTTCATTAGTTTCGCTCACTCTCGAAATCAAGCATTTTACAGCAGGTTGGAGCAGCCTGTATCTCAGCACAGGAATAAGGTAGGGAAGAATTCTAAGGCTCATTTTGACTGCCTCCAGAAGTTAGATCAGATGGCAAATTGGATTTGGTGCTAGGTCTTTCCCTTTAGGTTTTACCCCAACAATGTTTTCATTAGTTTCGCTCACTCTCGAAATCAAGCATTTTACAGCAGGTTGGAGCAGCCTGTATCTCAGCACAGGAATAAGGTAGGGAAGAATTCTAAGGCTCATTTTGACTGCCTCCAGAAGTTAGATCAGATGGCAAATTGGATTTGGTGCTAGGTCTTTCCCTTTAGGTTTTACCCCAACAATGTTTTCATTAGTTTCGCTCACTCTCGAAATCAAGCATTTTACAGCAGGTTGGAGCAGCCTGTATCTCAGCACAGGAATAAGGTAGGGAAGAATTCTAAGGCTCATTTTGACTGCCTCCAGAAGTTAGATCAGATGGCAAATTGGATTTGGTGCTAGGTCTTTCCCTTTAGGTTTTACCCCAACAATGTTTTCATTAGTTTCGCTCACTCTCGAAATCAAGCATTTTACAGCAGGTTGGAGCAGCCTGTATCTCAGCACAGGAATAAGGTAGGGAAGAATTCTAAGGCTCATTTTGACTGCCTCCAGAAGTTAGATCAGATGGCAAATTGGATTTGGTGCTAGGTCTTTCCCTTTAGGTTTTACCCCAACAATGTTTTCATTAGTTTCGCTCACTCTCGAAATCAAGCATTTTACAGCAGGTTGGAGCAGCCTGTATCTCAGCACAGGAATAAGGTAGGGAAGAATTCTAAGGCTCATTTTGACTGCCTCCAGAAGTTAGATCAGATGGCAAATTGGATTTGGTGCTAGGTCTTTCCCTTTAGGTTTTACCCCAACAATGTTTTCATTAGTTTCGCTCACTCTCGAAATCAAGCATTTTACAGCAGGTTGGAGCAGCCTGTATCTCAGCACAGGAATAAGGTAGGGAAGAATTCTAAGGCTCATTTTGACTGCCTCCAGAAGTTAGATCAGATGGCAAATTGGATTTGGTGCTAGGTCTTTCCCTTTAGGTTTTACCCCAACAATGTTTTCATTAGTTTCGCTCACTCTCGAAATCAAGCATTTTACAGCAGGTTGGAGCAGCCTGTATCTCAGCACAGGAATAAGGTAGGGAAGAATTCTAAGGCTCATTTTGACTGCCTCCAGAAGTTAGATCAGATGGCAAATTGGATTTGGTGCTAGGTCTTTCCCTTTAGGTTTTACCCCAACAATGTTTTCATTAGTTTCGCTCACTCTCGAAATCAAGCATTTTACAGCAGGTTGGAGCAGCCTGTATCTCAGCACAGGAATAAGGTAGGGAAGAATTCTAAGGCTCATTTTGACTGCCTCCAGAAGTTAGATCAGATGGCAAATTGGATTTGGTGCTAGGTCTTTCCCTTTAGGTTTTACCCCAACAATGTTTTCATTAGTTTCGCTCACTCTCGAAATCAAGCATTTTACAGCAGGTTGGAGCAGCCTGTATCTCAGCACAGGAATAAGGTAGGGAAGAATTCTAAGGCTCATTTTGACTGCCTCCAGAAGTTAGATCAGATGGCAAATTGGATTTGGTGCTAGGTCTTTCCCTTTAGGTTTTACCCCAACAATGTTTTCATTAGTTTCGCTCACTCTCGAAATCAAGCATTTTACAGCAGGTTGGAGCAGCCTGTATCTCAGCACAGGAATAAGGTAGGGAAGAATTCTAAGGCTCATTTTGACTGCCTCCAGAAGTTAGATCAGATGGCAAATTGGATTTGGTGCTAGGTCTTTCCCTTTAGGTTTTACCCCAACAATGTTTTCATTAGTTTCGCTCACTCTCGAAATCAAGCATTTTACAGCAGGTTGGAGCAGCCTGTATCTCAGCACAGGAATAAGGTAGGGAAGAATTCTAAGGCTCATTTTGACTGCCTCCAGAAGTTAGATCAGATGGCAAATTGGATTTGGTGCTAGGTCTTTCCCTTTAGGTTTTACCCCAACAATGTTTTCATTAGTTTCGCTCACTCTCGAAATCAAGCATTTTACAGCAGGTTGGAGCAGCCTGTATCTCAGCACAGGAATAAGGTAGGGAAGAATTCTAAGGCTCATTTTGACTGCCTCCAGAAGTTAGATCAGATGGCAAATTGGATTTGGTGCTAGGTCTTTCCCTTTAGGTTTTACCCCAACAATGTTTTCATTAGTTTCGCTCACTCTCGAAATCAAGCATTTTACAGCAGGTTGGAGCAGCCTGTATCTCAGCACAGGAATAAGGTAGGGAAGAATTCTAAGGCTCATTTTGACTGCCTCCAGAAGTTAGATCAGATGGCAAATTGGATTTGGTGCTAGGTCTTTCCCTTTAGGTTTTACCCCAACAATGTTTTCATTAGTTTCGCTCACTCTCGAAATCAAGCATTTTACAGCAGGTTGGAGCAGCCTGTATCTCAGCACAGGAATAAGGTAGGGAAGAATTCTAAGGATCATTTTGACTGCCTCCAGAAGTTAGATCAGATGGCAAATTGGATTTGGTGCTAGGTCTTTCCCTTTAGGTTTTACCCCAACAATGTTTTCATTAGTTTCGCTCACTCTCGAAATCAAGCATTTTACAGCAGGTTGGAGCAGCCTGTATCTCAGCACAGGAATAAGGTAGGGAAGAATTCTAAGGCTCATTTTGACTGCCTCCAGAAGTTAGATCAGATGGCAAATTGGATTTGGTGCTAGGTCTTTCCCTTTAGGTTTTACCCCAACAATGTTTTCATTAGTTTCGCTCACTCTCGAAATCAAGCATTTTACAGCAGGTTGGAGCAGCCTGTATCTCAGCACAGGAATAAGGTAGGGAAGAATTCTAAGGCTCATTTTGACTGCCTCCAGAAGTTAGATCAGATGGCAAATTGGATTTGGTGCTAGGTCTTTCCCTTTAGGTTTTACCCCAACAATGTTTTCATTAGTTTCGCTCACTCTCGAAATCAAGCATTTTACAGCAGGTTGGAGCAGCCTGTATCTCAGCACAGGAATAAGGTAGGGAAGAATTCTAAGGCTCATTTTGACTGCCTCCAGAAGTTAGATCAGATGGCAAATTGGATTTGGTGCTAGGTCTTTCCCTTTAGGTTTTACCCCAACAATGTTTTCATTAGTTTCGCTCACTCTCGAAATCAAGCATTTTACAGCAGGTTGGAGCAGCCTGTATCTCAGCACAGGAATAAGGTAGGGAAGAATTCTAAGGCTCATTTTGACTGCCTCCAGAAGTTAGATCAGATGGCAAATTGGATTTGGTGCTAGGTCTTTCCCTTTAGGTTTTACCCCAACAATGTTTTCATTAGTTTCGCTCACTCTCGAAATCAAGCATTTTACAGCAGGTTGGAGCAGCCTGTATCTCAGCACAGGAATAAGGTAGGGAAGAATTCTAAGGCTCATTTTGACTGCCTCCAGAAGTTAGATCAGATGGCAAATTGGATTTGGTGCTAGGTCTTTCCCTTTAGGTTTTACCCCAACAATGTTTTCATTAGTTTCGCTCACTCTCGAAATCAAGCATTTTACAGCAGGTTGGAGCAGCCTGTATCTCAGCACAGGAATAAGGTAGGGAAGAATTCTAAGGATCATTTTGACTGCCTCCAGAAGTTAGATCAGATGGCAAATTGGATTTGGTGCTAGGTCTTTCCCTTTAGGTTTTACCCCAACAATGTTTTCATTAGTTTCGCTCACTCTCGAAATCAAGCATTTTACAGCAGGTTGGAGCAGCCTGTATCTCAGCACAGGAATAAGGTAGGGAAGAATTCTAAGGCTCATTTTGACTGCCTCCAGAAGTTAGATCAGATGGCAAATTGGATTTGGTGCTAGGTCTTTCCCTTTAGGTTTTACCCCAACAATGTTTTCATTAGTTTCGCTCACTCTCGAAATCAAGCATTTTACAGCAGGTTGGAGCAGCCTGTATCTCAGCACAGGAATAAGGTAGGGAAGAATTCTAAGGCTCATTTTGACTGCCTCCAGAAGTTAGATCAGATGGCAAATTGGATTTGGTGCTAGGTCTTTCCCTTTAGGTTTTACCCCAACAATGTTTTCATTAGTTTCGCTCACTCTCGAAATCAAGCATTTTACAGCAGGTTGGAGCAGCCTGTATCTCAGCACAGGAATAAGGTAGGGAAGAATTCTAAGGCTCATTTTGACTGCCTCCAGAAGTTAGATCAGATGGCAAATTGGATTTGGTGCTAGGTCTTTCCCTTTAGGTTTTACCCCAACAATGTTTTCATTAGTTTCGCTCACTCTCGAAATCAAGCATTTTACAGCAGGTTGGAGCAGCCTGTATCTCAGCACAGGAATAAGGTAGGGAAGAATTCTAAGGCTCATTTTGACTGCCTCCAGAAGTTAGATCAGATGGCAAATTGGATTTGGTGCTAGGTCTTTCCCTTTAGGTTTTACCCCAACAATGTTTTCATTAGTTTCGCTCACTCTCGAAATCAAGCATTTTACAGCAGGTTGGAGCAGCCTGTATCTCAGCACAGGAATAAGGTAGGGAAGAATTCTAAGGCTCATTTTGACTGCCTCCAGAAGTTAGATCAGATGGCAAATTGGATTTGGTGCTAGGTCTTTCCCTTTAGGTTTTACCCCAACAATGTTTTCATTAGTTTCGCTCACTCTCGAAATCAAGCATTTTACAGCAGGTTGGAGCAGCCTGTATCTCAGCACAGGAATAAGGTAGGGAAGAATTCTAAGGCTCATTTTGACTGCCTCCAGAAGTTAGATCAGATGGCAAATTGGATTTGGTGCTAGGTCTTTCCCTTTAGGTTTTACCCCAACAATGTTTTCATTAGTTTCGCTCACTCTCGAAATCAAGCATTTTACAGCAGGTTGGAGCAGCCTGTATCTCAGCACAGGAATAAGGTAGGGAAGAATTCTAAGGATCATTTTGACTGCCTCCAGAAGTTAGATCAGATGGCAAATTGGATTTGGTGCTAGGTCTTTCCCTTTAGGTTTTACCCCAACAATGTTTTCATTAGTTTCGCTCACTCTCGAAATCAAGCATTTTACAGCAGGTTGGAGCAGCCTGTATCTCAGCACAGGAATAAGGTAGGGAAGAATTCTAAGGCTCATTTTGACTGCCTCCAGAAGTTAGATCAGATGGCAAATTGGATTTGGTGCTAGGTCTTTCCCTTTAGGTTTTACCCCAACAATGTTTTCATCAGTTTCGCTCACTCTCGAAATCAAGCACTTTACAGCAGGTTGGAGCAGCCTGTATCTCAGCACAGGAATAAGGTAGGGAAGAATTCTAAGGCTCATTTTGACTGCCTCCAGAAGTTAGATCAGATGGCAAATTGGATTTGGTGCTAGGTCTTTCCCTTTAGGTTTTACCCCATCAATGTTTTCATTAGTTTCGCTCACTCTCGAAATCAAGCATTTTACAGCAGGTTGGAGCAGCCTGTATCTCAGCACAGGAATAAGGTAGGGAAGAATTCTAAGGCTCATTTTGACTGCCTTCAGCAGTTAGATCGGATGGCAAATTGGATTTGGTGCTAGGTCTTTCCCTTTAGGTTTTACCCCAACAATGTTTTCATTAGTTTCGCTCACTCTCGAAATCAAGCATTTTACAGCAGGTTGGAGCAGCCTGTATCTCAGCACAGGAATAAGGTAGGGAAGAATTCTAAGGCTCATTTTGACTGCCTCCAGAAGTTAGATCGGATGGCAAATTGGATTTGGTGCTAGGTCTTTCCCTTTAGGTTTTACCCCAACAATGTTTTCATTAGTTTCGCTCACTCTCGAAATCAAGCATTTTACAGCAGGTTGGAGCAGCCTGTATCTCAGCACAGGAATAAGGTAGGGAAGAATTCTAAGGATCATTTTGACTGCCTCCAGAAGTTAGATCAGATGGCAAATTGGATTTGGTGCTAGGTCTTTCCCTTTAGGTTTTACCCCAACAATGTTTTCATTAGTTTCGCTCACTCTCGAAATCAAGCATTTTACAGCAGGTTGGAGCAGCCTGTATCTCAGCACAGGAATAAGGTAGGGAAGAATTCTAAGGCTCATTTTGACTGCCTCCAGAAGTTAGATCAGATGGCAAATTGGATTTGGTGCTAGGTCTTTCCCTTTAGGTTTTACCCCAACAATGTTTTCATTAGTTTCGCTCACTCTCGAAATCAAGCATTTTACAGCAGGTTGGAGCAGCCTGTATCTCAGCACAGGAATAAGGTAGGGAAGAATTCTAAGGCTCATTTTGACTGCCTCCAGAAGTTAGATCAGATGGCAAATTGGATTTGGTGCTAGGTCTTTCCCTTTAGGTTTTACCCCAACAATGTTTTCATTAGTTTCGCTCACTCTCGAAATCAAGCATTTTACAGCAGGTTGGAGCAGCCTGTATCTCAGCACAGGAATAAGGTAGGGAAGAATTCTAAGGCTCATTTTGACTGCCTCCAGAAGTTAGATCAGATGGCAAATTGGATTTGGTGCTAGGTCTTTCCCTTTAGGTTTTACCCCAACAATGTTTTCATTAGTTTCGCTCACTCTCGAAATCAAGCATTTTACAGCAGGTTGGAGCAGCCTGTATCTCAGCACAGGAATAAGGTAGGGAAGAATTCTAAGGCTCATTTTGACTGCCTCCAGAAGTTAGATCAGATGGCAAATTGGATTTGGTGCTAGGTCTTTCCCTTTAGGTTTTACCCCAACAATGTTTTCATTAGTTTCGCTCACTCTCGAAATCAAGCATTTTACAGCAGGTTGGAGCAGCCTGTATCTCAGCACAGGAATAAGGTAGGGAAGAATTCTAAGGATCATTTTGACTGCCTCCAGAAGTTAGATCAGATGGCAAATTGGATTTGGTGCTAGGTCTTTCCCTTTAGGTTTTACCCCAACAATGTTTTCATTAGTTTCGCTCACTCTCGAAATCAAGCATTTTACAGCAGGTTGGAGCAGCCTGTATCTCAGCACAGGAATAAGGTAGGGAAGAATTCTAAGGCTCATTTTGACTGCCTCCAGAAGTTAGATCAGATGGCAAATTGGATTTGGTGCTAGGTCTTTCCCTTTAGGTTTTACCCCAACAATGTTTTCATCAGTTTCGCTCACTCTCGAAATCAAGCACTTTACAGCAGGTTGGAGCAGCCTGTATCTCAGCACAGGAATAAGGTAGGGAAGAATTCTAAGGCTCATTTTGACTGCCTCCAGAAGTTAGATCAGATGGCAAATTGGATTTGGTGCTAGGTCTTTCCCTTTAGGTTTTACCCCATCAATGTTTTCATTAGTTTCGCTCACTCTCGAAATCAAGCATTTTACAGCAGGTTGGAGCAGCCTGTATCTCAGCACAGGAATAAGGTAGGGAAGAATTCTAAGGCTCATTTTGACTGCCTTCAGCAGTTAGATCGGATGGCAAATTGGATTTGGTGCTAGGTCTTTCCCTTTAGGTTTTACCCCAACAATGTTTTCATTAGTTTCGCTCACTCTCGAAATCAAGCATTTTACAGCAGGTTGGAGCAGCCTGTATCTCAGCACAGGAATAAGGTAGGGAAGAATTCTAAGGCTCATTTTGACTGCCTCCAGAAGTTAGATCGGATGGCAAATTGGATTTGGTGCTAGGTCTTTCCCTTTAGGTTTTACCCCAACAATGTTTTCATTAGTTTCGCTCACTCTCGAAATCAAGCATTTTACAGCAGGTTGGAGCAGCCTGTATCTCAGCACAGGAATAAGGTAGGGAAGAATTCTAAGGATCATTTTGACTGCCTCCAGAAGTTAGATCAGATGGCAAATTGGATTTGGTG
Source organism: Melanerpes formicivorus (assembly GCF_026170545.1). Taxonomy (NCBI): domain Eukaryota; kingdom Metazoa; phylum Chordata; class Aves; order Piciformes; family Picidae; genus Melanerpes; species Melanerpes formicivorus. The sequence continues at coordinate 8,084 of NW_027143456.1, read as the reverse complement.
CTAGGTCTTTCCCTTTAGGTTTTACCCCAACAATGTTTTCATTAGTTTCGCTCACTCTCGAAATCAAGCATTTTACAGCAGGTTGGAGCAGCCTGTATCTCAGCACAGGAATAAGGTAGGGAAGAATTCTAAGGCTCATTTTGACTGCCTCCAGAAGTTAGATCAGATGGCAAATTGGATTTGGTGCTAGGTCTTTCCCTTTAGGTTTTACCCCAACAATGTTTTCATTAGTTTCGCTCACTCTCGAAATCAAGCATTTTACAGCAGGTTGGAGCAGCCTGTATCTCAGCACAGGAATAAGGTAGGGAAGAATTCTAAGGCTCATTTTGACTGCCTCCAGAAGTTAGATCAGATGGCAAATTGGATTTGGTGCTAGGTCTTTCCCTTTAGGTTTTACCCCAACAATGTTTTCATTAGTTTCGCTCACTCTCGAAATCAAGCATTTTACAGCAGGTTGGAGCAGCCTGTATCTCAGCACAGGAATAAGGTAGGGAAGAATTCTAAGGCTCATTTTGACTGCCTCCAGAAGTTAGATCAGATGGCAAATTGGATTTGGTGCTAGGTCTTTCCCTTTAGGTTTTACCCCAACAATGTTTTCATTAGTTTCGCTCACTCTCGAAATCAAGCATTTTACAGCAGGTTGGAGCAGCCTGTATCTCAGCACAGGAATAAGGTAGGGAAGAATTCTAAGGCTCATTTTGACTGCCTCCAGAAGTTAGATCAGATGGCAAATTGGATTTGGTGCTAGGTCTTTCCCTTTAGGTTTTACCCCAACAATGTTTTCATTAGTTTCGCTCACTCTCGAAATCAAGCATTTTACAGCAGGTTGGAGCAGCCTGTATCTCAGCACAGGAATAAGGTAGGGAAGAATTCTAAGGCTCATTTTGACTGCCTCCAGAAGTTAGATCAGATGGCAAATTGGATTTGGTGCTAGGTCTTTCCCTTTAGGTTTTACCCCAACAATGTTTTCATTAGTTTCGCTCACTCTCGAAATCAAGCATTTTACAGCAGGTTGGAGCAGCCTGTATCTCAGCACAGGAATAAGGTAGGGAAGAATTCTAAGGCTCATTTTGACTGCCTCCAGAAGTTAGATCAGATGGCAAATTGGATTTGGTGCTAGGTCTTTCCCTTTAGGTTTTACCCCAACAATGTTTTCATTAGTTTCGCTCACTCTCGAAATCAAGCATTTTACAGCAGGTTGGAGCAGCCTGTATCTCAGCACAGGAATAAGGTAGGGAAGAATTCTAAGGCTCATTTTGACTGCCTCCAGAAGTTAGATCAGATGGCAAATTGGATTTGGTGCTAGGTCTTTCCCTTTAGGTTTTACCCCAACAATGTTTTCATTAGTTTCGCTCACTCTCGAAATCAAGCATTTTACAGCAGGTTGGAGCAGCCTGTATCTCAGCACAGGAATAAGGTAGGGAAGAATTCTAAGGCTCATTTTGACTGCCTCCAGAAGTTAGATCAGATGGCAAATTGGATTTGGTGCTAGGTCTTTCCCTTTAGGTTTTACCCCAACAATGTTTTCATTAGTTTCGCTCACTCTCGAAATCAAGCATTTTACAGCAGGTTGGAGCAGCCTGTATCTCAGCACAGGAATAAGGTAGGGAAGAATTCTAAGGCTCATTTTGACTGCCTCCAGAAGTTAGATCAGATGGCAAATTGGATTTGGTGCTAGGTCTTTCCCTTTAGGTTTTACCCCAACAATGTTTTCATTAGTTTCGCTCACTCTCGAAATCAAGCATTTTACAGCAGGTTGGAGCAGCCTGTATCTCAGCACAGGAATAAGGTAGGGAAGAATTCTAAGGCTCATTTTGACTGCCTCCAGAAGTTAGATCAGATGGCAAATTGGATTTGGTGCTAGGTCTTTCCCTTTAGGTTTTACCCCAACAATGTTTTCATTAGTTTCGCTCACTCTCGAAATCAAGCATTTTACAGCAGGTTGGAGCAGCCTGTATCTCAGCACAGGAATAAGGTAGGGAAGAATTCTAAGGCTCATTTTGACTGCCTCCAGAAGTTAGATCAGATGGCAAATTGGATTTGGTGCTAGGTCTTTCCCTTTAGGTTTTACCCCAACAATGTTTTCATTAGTTTCGCTCACTCTCGAAATCAAGCATTTTACAGCAGGTTGGAGCAGCCTGTATCTCAGCACAGGAATAAGGTAGGGAAGAATTCTAAGGCTCATTTTGACTGCCTCCAGAAGTTAGATCAGATGGCAAATTGGATTTGGTGCTAGGTCTTTCCCTTTAGGTTTTACCCCAACAATGTTTTCATTAGTTTCGCTCACTCTCGAAATCAAGCATTTTACAGCAGGTTGGAGCAGCCTGTATCTCAGCACAGGAATAAGGTAGGGAAGAATTCTAAGGCTCATTTTGACTGCCTCCAGAAGTTAGATCAGATGGCAAATTGGATTTGGTGCTAGGTCTTTCCCTTTAGGTTTTACCCCAACAATGTTTTCATTAGTTTCGCTCACTCTCGAAATCAAGCATTTTACAGCAGGTTGGAGCAGCCTGTATCTCAGCACAGGAATAACGTAGGGAAGAATTCTAAGGCTCATTTTGACTGCCTCCAGAAGTTAGATCAGATGGCAAATTGGATTTGGTGCTAGGTCTTTCCCTTTAGGTTTTACCCCAACAATGTTTTCATTAGTTTCGCTCACTCTCGAAATCAAGCATTTTACAGCAGGTTGGAGCAGCCTGTATCTCAGCACAGGAATAAGGTAGGGAAGAATTCTAAGGCTCATTTTGACTGCCTCCAGAAGTTAGATCAGATGGCAAATTGGATTTGGTGCTAGGTCTTTCCCTTTAGGTTTTACCCCAACAATGTTTTCATTAGTTTCGCTCACTCTCGAAATCAAGCATTTTACAGCAGGTTGGAGCAGCCTGTATCTCAGCACAGGAACAAGGTAGGGAAGAATTCTAAGGCTCATTTTGACTGCCTCCAGAAGTTAGATCAGATGGCAAATTGGATTTGGTGCTAGGTCTTTCCCTTTAGGTTTTACCCCAACAATGTTTTCATTAGTTTCGCTCACTCTCGAAATCAAGCATTTTACAGCAGGTTGGAGCAGCCTGTATCTCAGCACAGGAATAAGGTAGGGAAGAATTCTACGGCTCATTTTGACTGCCTCCAGAAGTTAGATCAGATGGCAAATTGGATTTGGTGCTAGGTCTTTCCCTTTAGGTTTTACCCCAACAATGTTTTCATTAGTTTCGCTCACTCTCGAAATCAAGCATTTTACAGCAGGTTGGAGCAGCCTGTATCTCAGCACAGGAATAAGGTAGGGAAGAATTCTAAGGATCATTTTGACTGCCTCCAGAAGTTAGATCAGATGGCAAATTGGATTTGGTGCTAGGTCTTTCCCTTTAGGTTTTACCCCAACAATGTTTTCATTAGTTTCGCTCACTCTCGAAATCAAGCATTTTACAGCAGGTTGGAGCAGCCTGTATCTCAGCACAGGAATAAGGTAGGGAAGAATTCTACGGCTCATTTTGACTGCCTCCAGAAGTTAGATCAGATGGCAAATTGGATTTGGTGCTAGGTCTTTCCCTTTAGGTTTTACCCCAACAATGTTTTCATTAGTTTCGCTCACTCTCGAAATCAAGCATTTTACAGCAGGTTGGAGCAGCCTGTATCTCAGCACAGGAATAAGGTAGGGAAGAATTCTAAGGATCATTTTGACTGCCTCCAGAAGTTAGATCAGATGGCAAATTGGATTTGGTGCTAGGTCTTTCCCTTTAGGTTTTACCCCAACAATGTTTTCATTAGTTTCGCTCACTCTCGAAATCAAGCATTTTACAGCAGGTTGGAGCAGCCTGTATCTCAGCACAGGAATAAGGTAGGGAAGAATTCTAAGGCTCATTTTGACTGCCTCCAGAAGTTAGATCAGATGGCAAATTGGATTTGGTGCTAGGTCTTTCCCTTTAGGTTTTACCCCAACAATGTTTTCATTAGTTTCGCTCACTCTCGAAATCAAGCATTTTACAGCAGGTTGGAGCAGCCTGTATCTCAGCACAGGAATAAGGTAGGGAAGAATTCTAAGGCTCATTTTGACTGCCTCCAGAAGTTAGATCAGATGGCAAATTGGATTTGGTGCTAGGTCTTTCCCTTTAGGTTTTACCCCAACAATGTTTTCATTAGTTTCGCTCACTCTCGAAATCAAGCATTTTACAGCAGGTTGGAGCAGCCTGTATCTCAGCACAGGAATAAGGTAGAGAAGAATTCAAAGGCTCATTTTGACTGCCTCCAGAAGTTAGATCAGATGGCAAATTGGATTTGGTGCTAGGTCTTTCCCTTTAGGTTTTACCCCAACAATGTTTTCATTAGTTTCGCTCACTCTCGAAATCAAGCATTTTACAGCAGGTTGGAGCAGCCTGTATCTCAGCACAGGAATAAGGTAGGGAAGAATTCTAAGGCTCATTTTGACTGCCTCCAGAAGTTAGATCAGATGGCAAATTGGATTTGGTGCTAGGTCTTTCCCTTTAGGTTTTACCCCAACAATGTTTTCATTAGTTTCGCTCACTCTCGAAATCAAGCATTTTACAGCAGGTTGGAGCAGCCTGTATCTCAGCACAGGAATAAGGTAGGGAAGAATTCTAAGGCTCATTTTGACTGCCTCCAGAAGTTAGATCAGATGGCAAATTGGATTTGGTGCTAGGTCTTTCCCTTTAGGTTTTACCCCAACAATGTTTTCATTAGTTTCGCTCACTCTCGAAATCAAGCATTTTACAGCAGGTTGGAGCAGCCTGTATCTCAGCACAGGAATAAGGTAGGGAAGAATTCTAAGGCTCATTTTGACTGCCTCCAGAAGTTAGATCAGATGGCAAATTGGATTTGGTGCTAGGTCTTTCCCTTTAGGTTTTACCCCAACAATGTTTTCATTAGTTTCGCTCACTCTCGAAATCAAGCATTTTACAGCAGGTTGGAGCAGCCTGTATCTCAGCACAGGAATAAGGTAGGGAAGAATTCTAAGGCTCATTTTGACTGCCTCCAGAAGTTAGATCAGATGGCAAATTGGATTTGGTGCTAGGTCTTTCCCTTTAGGTTTTACCCCAACAATGTTTTCATTAGTTTCGCTCACTCTCGAAATCAAGCATTTTACAGCAGGTTGGAGCAGCCTGTATCTCAGCACAGGAATAAGGTAGGGAAGAATTCTAAGGATCATTTTGACTGCCTCCAGAAGTTAGATCAGATGGCAAATTGGATTTGGTGCTAGGTCTTTCCCTTTAGGTTTTACCCCAACAATGTTTTCATTAGTTTCGCTCACTCTCGAAATCAAGCATTTTACAGCAGGTTGGAGCAGCCTGTATCTCAGCACAGGAATAAGGTAGGGAAGAATTCTAAGGCTCATTTTGACTGCCTCCAGAAGTTAGATCAGATGGCAAATTGGATTTGGTGCTAGGTCTTTCCCTTTAGGTTTTACCCAACAATGTTTTCATTAGTTTCGCTCACTCTCGAAATCAAGCATTTTACAGCAGGTTGGAGCAGCCTGTATCTCAGCACAGGAATAAGGTAGGGAAGAATTCTAAGGCTCATTTTGACTGCCTCCAGAAGTTAGATCAGATGGCAAATGGATTTGGTGCTAGGTCTTTCCCTTTAGGTTTTACCCCAACAATGTTTTCATTAGTTTCGCTCACTCTCGAAATCAAGCATTTTACAGCAGGTTGGAGCAGCCTGTATCTCAGCACAGGAATAAGGTAGGGAAGAATTCTAAGGCTCATTTTGACTGCCTCCAGAAGTTAGATCAGATGGCAAATTGGATTTGGTGCTAGGTCTTTCCCTTTAGGTTTTACCCCAACAATGTTTTCATTAGTTTCGCTCACTCTCGAAATCAAGCATTTTACAGCAGGTTGGAGCAGCCTGTATCTCAGCACAGGAATAAGGTAGGGAAGAATTCTAAGGCTCATTTTGACTGCCTCCAGAAGTTAGATCAGATGGCAAATTGGATTTGGTGCTAGGTCTTTCCCTTTAGGTTTTACCCCAACAATGTTTTCATTAGTTTCGCTCACTCTCGAAATCAAGCATTTTACAGCAGGTTGGAGCAGCCTGTATCTCAGCACAGGAATAAGGTAGGGAAGAATTCTAAGGCTCATTTTGACTGCCTCCAGAAGTTAGATCAGATGGCAAATTGGATTTGGTGCTAGGTCTTTCCCTTTAGGTTTTACCCCCAACAATGTTTTCATTAGTTTCGCTCACTCTCGAAATCAAGCATTTTACAGCAGGTTGGAGCAGCCTGTATCTCAGCACAGGAATAAGGTAGGGAAGAATTCTAAGGATCATTTTGACTGCCTCCAGAAGTTAGATCAGATGGCAAATTGGATTTGGTGCTAGGTCTTTCCCTTTAGGTTTTACCCCAACAATGTTTTCATTAGTTTCGCTCACTCTCGAAATCAAGCATTTTACAGCAGGTTGGAGCAGCCTGTATCTCAGCACAGGAATAAGGTAGGGAAGAATTCTAAGGCTCATTTTGACTGCCTCCAGAAGTTAGATCAGATGGCAAATTGGATTTGGTGCTAGGTCTTTCCCTTTAGGTTTTACCCCAACAATGTTTTCATTAGTTTCGCTCACTCTCGAAATCAAGCATTTTACAGCAGGTTGGAGCAGCCTGTATCTCAGCACAGGAATAAGGTAGGGAAGAATTCTAAGGCTCATTTTGACTGCCTCCAGAAGTTAGATCAGATGGCAAATTGGATTTGGTGCTAGGTCTTTCCCTTTAGGTTTTACCCCAACAATGTTTTCATTAGTTTCGCTCACTCTCGAAATCAAGCATTTTACAGCAGGTTGGAGCAGCCTGTATCTCAGCACAGGAATAAGGTAGGGAAGAATTCTAAGGCTCATTTTGACTGCCTCCAGAAGTTAGATCAGATGGCAAATTGGATTTGGTGCTAGGTCTTTCCCTTTAGGTTTTACCCCAACAATGTTTTCATTAGTTTCGCTCACTCTCGAAATCAAGCATTTTACAGCAGGTTGGAGCAGCCTGTATCTCAGCACAGGAATAAGGTAGGGAAGAATTCTAAGGCTCATTTTGACTGCCTCCAGAAGTTAGATCAGATGGCAAATTGGATTTGGTGCTAGGTCTTTCCCTTTAGGTTTTACCCCAACAATGTTTTCATTAGTTTCGCTCACTCTCGAAATCAAGCATTTTACAGCAGGTTGGAGCAGCCTGTATCTCAGCACAGGAATAAGGTAGGGAAGAATTCTAAGGCTCATTTTGACTGCCTCCAGAAGTTAGATCAGATGGCAAATTGGATTTGGTGCTAGGTCTTTCCCTTTAGGTTTTACCCCAACAATGTTTTCATTAGTTTCCGCTCACTCTCGAAATCAAGCATTTTACAGCAGGTTGGAGCAGCCTGTATCTCAGCACAGGAATAAGGTAGGGAAGAATTCTAAGGCTCATTTTGACTGCCTCCAGAAGTTAGATCAGATGGCAAATTGGATTTGGTGCTAGGTCTTTCCCTTTAGGTTTTACCCCAACAATGTTTTCATTAGTTTCGCTCACTCTCGAAATCAAGCATTTTACAGCAGGTTGGAGCAGCCTGTATCTCAGCACAGGAATAAGGTAGGGAAGAATTCTAAGGATCATTTTGACTGCCTCCAGAAGTTAGATCAGATGGCAAATTGGATTTGGTGCTAGGTCTTTCCCTTTAGGTTTTACCCCAACAATGTTTTCATTAGTTTCGCTCACTCTCGAAATCAAGCATTTTACAGCAGGTTGGAGCAGCCTGTATCTCAGCACAGGAATAAGGTAGGGAAGAATTCTAAGGCTCATTTTGACTGCCTCCAGAAGTTAGATCAGATGGCAAATTGGATTTGGTGCTAGGTCTTTCCCTTTAGGTTTTACCCCAACAATGTTTTCATTAGTTTCGCTCACTCTCGAAATCAAGCATTTTACAGCAGGTTGGAGCAGCCTGTATCTCAGCACAGGAATAAGGTAGGGAAGAATTCTAAGGCTCATTTTGACTGCCTCCAGAAGTTAGATCAGATGGCAAATTGGATTTGGTGCTAGGTCTTTCCCTTTAGGTTTTACCCCAACAATGTTTTCATTAGTTTCGCTCACTCTCGAAATCAAGCATTTTACAGCAGGTTGG